>NC_051066.1:110099467-110399467 GCF_004664715.2 Peromyscus leucopus
TTTAATTGCTCTGTGTATCAGGTTAAGTAGATTCCACTATCAGCATTGTGAATGGTGTCTTACCTGTAAACTTGATGGGAATGCCACCACCATAGTCTGGTGTAGAAACAACCATAAAAAAAGTCCTTAATGAAACAACGAAAATCTGGCAGTGATGATGCTCTGTCACACTGCTGAGAGAAGCCCCATCTTGCAACTTCTAACAAGCCCATCGATGAGTCCTACCCTGTTATTACCTAAGAAGTTTAATCAGGGTACCTGTGTAGGTTTGAACTGACTGATTTGGCCGTAGGGCACCTATTCTCTGACCGAACTCTGTAGATGACAGGAGTGTGGAGGCTCTCTAGGGAAAGTTTCAATGCTGTGTCCTAGACAATGGTAAACAGATTTTGACTGAGCAAAAATCTGAGTATTTCATTTATAGTGTCTATGACCACCAACTGAATGGTAATAAATGAGGAGGAAATGCAGCTTGTATGGTTGTATAGAAAAAAAGGAGAAGCGAGCCAATAAAAATGGTTTTCATTTTTTTTTTATTTCCAAGCTGAGATGGAATCATTCAGAATTTTCACTAAATTATTATAGTTCCCATTCAGATCCTCATTCCACCAGAAACGGTCATTGTACAATATATCTGCTGGGAAAAAATGCAGTTTTGTGATTTTTCCATGACAAATCTCCAAAACCTTCTGATAATGCACAATGCTTGAGTCCTCCTTGTTGACTTCTGTACTGATAGGCTGAATCTCACATGCACCATAATCAATTAATTCATGCAAGTTGTATCTAAAGATGCACTAATGCATTATTTTCTTTTAAGTTAAATGACTTTCTGTTTAAGTCACTGAAGATTTTACCAGATAATGTTTTCCCTTTTCATCATTGTCTTCAGACATTTTCAGTAAAATAGGCTTCACATAAATTTTTAGTTCATGGTGATTTATTAGTGCTTATACAGTGATACAAACTCACACGGGAGTTTTAACTGGGCTGCCAGTATTATTTCTTTCATCACAGTCTATTATTTTCACAGGGGACTTGCATTTATGGTTTAAAGTAGTTAAAGGTTACCAGAGAGTAGGAATTCATGAGTTAGCGACTGATTAATGGACATAGTGTTATGGTTCACTAAGATAGATGAGTAGAAATGTGCTTTGATATTATAAGGTGAGTGTAACTAAGTACTTGGGTTTGTATATCTCAAAGTAGAGGAAATGATTTTTATACATACGCAACAAAAAATGATTAAAATTTAAGCTAATAGTAGATTTACTAATTTCACTGATCTAGTTATTACCCAGTTGTACATGAGTCAAAACACCACACTGTACTGACTAATATGTACCAATCTTGTCTAAATCAGGAACTAAAATAGAAAAAGCCAAACATAGTTCTGAAACACACAAGCAGTGTCAATAGAATGCTTGGTTTTGGAGTTTAGGGAAGTGGGGCAGAGCAAGAAAGATCTGGACCTCAAAGATCCAGCTTCCACTTCTAACACTGATAATTCTGGGAATGCAAACTTAGAGATTCCCCATAGTCTTAGAAACTTGATTCCTTGCAATAAATGAGGAGATTTGCTTGTACCAAGAAAGGTAAATATGAAGCACACTCCAATGGGCTGATTTAGGAAGGGCTGGCCAGGGAGAGCAACTTCTCTATGGAAGGTGGGGCTTGCAACGTGCAGATGAGAGTTAGGATACGGCGGTAGCTTCCTTGGACAGTTTAAGAGCTGGATTTATTATGCCAGCCCCTTGGGTTTCTATTTCACACTTTTCCCAGGGTCCATTATTATGGATGATCCCTTAAACTGTATGTACGTGCTAAATGGAAAAGATCTATGAACATTCATTGATATTATTTCCCGAGAAACAATGCTTTTCATATAAATGAATGGACATGAAACTTTCCATTATCTTCTGTAACATTGGCCTGAAAACCCGTAATTTATTTTATTTTCATACTACAATTTATATATGGACTCAGTAGGAAAATTGTTTGAATCAATGCCTTGTTATCATAGAAGGAACATATTGGTTCCTGAGGGGATCCAGATTTTGCAGAGTGGAGAAAAATAAAATCAGTACGTGTGTATGTGTGTGTGTCCCTGAGAGAGACATGTTTATAGATAAAGTTATGTGTGTATAAGCTCTACCACAGCCCTAGTTTACATTTCTGATACAGTTTTAACAGCAATAAAAGTTAACCACATGGGTGAGGAATATAATTATAATTAGGAATCCTGTTCAGTAAAATGTAGAAATTCTCTGGTACAAACATTTTATTCAATTTAGTAAGAGAATCAGGCTAACTAGTATTTAGCTGCAGGCTGACATATTCAAGTCTCAGTGTTTACAGCAATCCTGGATGATGAACATGGAGGTGAACTACAGTTTGTTGGAGCCTCTGGCGTTTTAAAAGGTCTTCTCTGTGTTGTACATAGCAAATGGTGAAACACGGCTTGAGAGATCATTAGCACAGAGCTTTAGGAAAATAATTTCCTACAGAAAAAAAAAAAAAACTTCTAAGTAATGGCTTGAGACTGAATTAAAAATATTGATAAAACAATGAAAAAAGACAATGACTTGATAAAATATTCAAAACACTTTAGTGTATACCAAAATTAAGTTTCCTGTCAAAATTTTACATCAATGGATATAACCTTGAAAACTAATGCCTACGCATCTGCTGGTTAGTTTTAACTGTCATCTTGACACAGCCTAGCATCACTCAGGAAGGAGAATTATCTACAACAGGTTGTCCTGTGGGTGTGTATGTGGGGGATTTTCTTGATTGCTAACTGACATGGGGAGACCCAGCCCACTGTGGGTGGCATCTTGCCCTGGGTTGGTACTAGTTTGAATTGTATAAGAGTGAATAAAGCTAACAAGCAAACAACAATGGTCTATGTTTGTACACTCTCCTTGTTCCTGTCTGTAGGTGTGATGCTGTCATTTCCTGCTTTGAGTTCCTGTAACACTAGACTGCAACTTGGAATTGTAAGGCAAATAAGCTGAATTTTTTTTTTTGCAGGGGTGGGGGGTGGGGTCAGGGTATTTTATCATAGCCATAGAAATAAAAACAAATTATTATTTTCTCAAAAAGTTGCTGAGATTTCCAAAATTGATAATGTCCAAATATTATCATTATCCAAAAACTGTGTATGTAAGAGGTAAAAAAAAATTCTTGCTATCATTAGGGACAATGACTTGAAAAAAACATTAAATGTTTGCAGTGATTCTCAACCTTCCTAATGCTATGACTCTTTAACACAGTTCCTCATGTTGTGATGACCCCTAACCATAAAATTATTTCGTTGCTACTTCATAACTGTAATTTTGCTACTGTTTTGAATAGTGAGATAAATATCTGATATGTGACCCCAGAGGGGTTGTGACTCACATGTTGAGAACCACTGGTTTCGAGACTTTCTACTCTTATAAACTTGTCTCAATAAAAGTAATGTTTTATGCTGCAGTAATTTATAACAGCAAACCAATGTCAACTTGTTGCTTTAGTTTTCCTGCCTTGAGCACAGTCAGGACAAATCTTTGTCACCCGCCAGTCCCACAGCCGCTCAGACCAAACCAAGTAAACACAGAGACTTATATTGCATACAAACTGTATGGCTGTGGCAGGCTTCTTGCTAACTGTTCTTACAGCTTAAATTAATCCATTTCCATAAATCTATAACTTGCCACGTGGCTGGTGGCTTACCGGCATCTTCACATGCTGCTGGTCATGGCGGCGGCTGGCAGTGTCTCTCCGCGTCAGCCTTCCACTTCCCAGAATTCTCCTCTTTCCTTGTCCCACCTACTTCCTGCCTGGCCACTGGCCAACCAGTGTTTTATTTATTGACCAATCAGAGCAATTTGACATACAGACCATCCCACAGCATCAACTATCCCAGTAGAAGTATATATATATATGTATATGTGTGTGTGTATGTGTGTGTGTGTGTGTGTGTGTGTGTGTGTGTATTATAAAACTATGCTCATTTGATTAATAGGCACTATTAAGTAAGACACTCCATTAAAGATTTTCTTCTAGAACATTACCTAAAGATGTTTCCAACACTGATATTATGATGAATTATATTAGTATTCTATATACACTTAGTATAAGGCAGAGTTTATAGCATACAAACAGTGAATATAGACAAAATAGAAAATCCCTATAATCATGTGGAAAAGTAGTTGTGCATGAAAATAGTTAAAATAGAATTTGCATTTTCCTCTTTGTGTTTTACCACATCTTATAAGTTTAAGAAGCAAATGTGTTACTATTGTAATTAGAAAAGAAACATGAGATGGCTCTGAGGCATGCTTCTTGTACTTCCAGCCGCTCAGGTCGAGGCAGAAGGATCACTTGAACCTAGGAGTTTCAGACTTACCTGGTCCATGTGGTGATATTTCATCTCAACATAGCAAAACCACAAAGACGATATGTTTCTAAATAAACAGAACATCAAAACCAATATCCTGCAAAAAAAACAGAACAAAACTAAAAGCAACCAATACAAGACACCAAATTAAAAAAGCAACTCCAAAGAAAATGAATATTCTAAAACTTTCTGGACCTGTGCATTTTCTGCTTGTGCTTCTGCTCTTTAGCAGCCTGCCTGGGGGCTCACCCTCACTGTTCTCTCAGTGCGCCTCTATGAAGTATTGTACTTAGGTCTTTTGAAGGGTTTTGAGCACAAACATCCAAAAGAAGAAAAAAGATGAATGTGGATAGCATCAGGCTTCAGGATAATATGATCTAGTTCCCACTCACCCTGATCTTCCTGACTATTTTGAAGTCTCTGGTTCTTCCTTCTTGTCATCCCTTCCTGCTCTTTGGTCGAATATTATGATAACACTTTTTCACAACTCCCCAAATCCCCATAGACCGTTGAGGATTCAGCAACCAAATCCTTTGAGACAAGAAAAGTTTTCACAGGATTAAATGGGAAAAATAACTTCGAACAAGTACCTGAAAAAAGTTCTGCTCTTCCCATTCCCTTAGCCCAAAATGGAGAATATGAGCTGTTTTCTAGAACTTTCCTAATCAATTCCACCTGCTGAGACTAACTTTTGTTTCTCTGTGATCTCCCACTCTTACCTCAGACAATGTAGATATTTTCCTCAAAATACAACCTCCTTTTCCCATTTTCCTATTTCTGCATCGCTTAGCTCCTGGCACAAGAAGAAGAGGGGTTAGATCTGTTTTAGAATATTTTCTTTTGGTCTTAGACTGTGTTTAATTTGAGTCACATTTAATTGCTTCCAGGTAAATGGATGAACAATCCTAGAAAATGTACCTCTGCAGAGTATGCTGAGGTTAGGCTTCAGGGGAAGGAGTTGCCAGCTACCTTCTTTTTAGAGCTCTTGGAGTTCTTTTTGGAGAACAACATATTTTATTTGGGCGGTCAGCAGACAGTGACTCAAGTTTTGTATTGCTGGCCTTTTCACCATGCCGCACAAGCAGGTGTGAGTCCCACACCTGTTCGGAAAGCCTGTGGCAAGAGGCCAGTCTGTTATTTTTCTCCAGCTTCTGGTGTGTTCTTGAAGTCGGCCAGCAGTTCCGCTCATGTTTCTGATAACGTAGTCTTCCAGCCTCCCAGGAGTTTTGCAGCCTTCCTACCCTCCTTGCTTAGTCCTTACAGCTCCCAATCCTTCTTGGAAAATTATTTCAAATCAGAAAAAAGAAAAATAATGCCATAATGAACATTTTGAAGGGAAAGTTGATTTGGATCCCTGACTGTCGCTTCTCACAGGAACCATTGATATCCATCTCTACTCATTTATAGAATCCTTTTCCTCCCTTCTGGAGAGGTAATAGTTGGCTTTGGGCTTGATGCTGTTGGCTGTCTTAGCTTGTGCCTGGTGTGATAGCATGGGGAAGGCGCCAAGAAGTTGGGAGAGAGGTTGTGTCTCCCAGTGCTTGCTCTTTGATCTTGCTTTCAGTCCTCTCAGCTCTTTACTTGGAGGGAAAAGGGCGGCTGTAGCTGATTCAAAGCTTCCTTCCTGGTTATTTTCTCAGTCTTGGCCTTGGAAATTTGCTGTAGACATATTTATCTGGCCTATGGTACATTTGCTCGGTCCCCTCTAGCAAAGACATTTTAGGCACATTGTGCAGGCACATGCATGTATACATATATACACATAGGATATCTACTCTTGGCTCACTATACAATTCAAAATCACAAGTTATATTGAGTCATATTTATGAGTAATTCATTACAGATCTTTTAGATTCGCTCCACACAAAGTGATATGAGGTTTTAAATTGCAGTTTTAGGAATTGTTTATATTATTATTATTATTATTATTATTATTATTATTATTATTATTAAAGAGTTTCACTCCATATAGACCACACTAGTTTCAAACTCACAATTCTTCTGCCTTTGCCTCCAGTGTGCTAAGATTATAGGCAAGTGCCACTGTGCCTGGCTGATCATGAATTCACAAAACATAGGGGAGTTCAATTATGAAGTCTCTGAAGCTTGGGTGCTGATGTGATATTTGACTTTTTACTGATACTTAATATTTACAATACAACACCTACGTATTATAAAGTTTAAATCTACTATCTGTTGGATTTGTGTGTGTGTGTGTGTGTGTGCGCGCGCGCGCGCGCGGTACACGCCTAGGCAGATTTTATATGAATTCTTTAGAGAATAATTATTTGTCAAAGTTCAGAAACCAAGCTCATCTTTAGTGATGTGTGTGAAGATCATCAAACACAGCAATGCAGGGAAAGTCATTTCCATACTCTTCACTACACATTGGAAGTATTTCCCAGACCTTTCCTATTTATTAACAGAAAGAGGCAGGCAGACAACTTCATTTCAAAGACAGTTGAATGTTCACTAGGAATGATACAAGCAAAGCTAATTAGACTCCAGATTGCCTGAGGCCTACACATTCAGCAGGTATCAAATGCTATTGTACTGATTTATATCTCAGTTTGACAAAACAAATCCCTGAGGATTTCAAAATGTCTTTGTAACATTTTTCTGAACTGTTGCCGGTCACTTTATGCCATGTGTGTGCTCACACTGGCATCTGAACAATATTTGCCCACAGCCACCTGCTTTCTTGCTAAACAACAATGAAATGCCTTTAATCTATCTTTTCCTAAGGTCCATTGAGTTTGTTCTTATAGTTTATAGAACGTACAGCTTCATCAATACTCTAACATGTATTAATTTCTGAATCTCCCCAATTCCATCAATGGAAGGTTATCATGCGCACAGTAACTGTAATTGCAGTTGGCTTACATTTATAGGTTTATTTCTATCTACTGGAGTGTATGACAGACTTTTCCACTCAGAAAGTTATTTTAATGAAACTTAATTGATTATGCTTTAATTTTCCTAAAACAAACAAACAGAACATCAAACCCTATTTTGTACGAAGGATGTACTTGAGCAGCTGAGAAATTGTGTACAAGGCTCAGGATGAAACTGGACAAGTAAGTTCATCTCCCAACTCTGCTGATTCTGACCTGTGCGCAGTATGTGCCATTCAGCGAGAAGAGCCACCTCTCAGGCAGAAATGGACTTAGTTTGTAGAGCTTACCATCTTGTATGTGGTGATTCTGAATCCTTGGTGGGGGACTCTGAGCCACAGATAGGATGTCACCACATTTGGGTGGGAGCCCTATACACAACAGGCTCCCTGAGAGCTGGGTCTAGTGCAGAACTCAGTCACCCATGTTCACATAACTCTCCTAGGGCCCCCACTCCCTCTCTGCCCCTCATGCTTTTCTTCCTATCTCTCTCCCTTTTTTCTTTTCTTTCTTTCTGTCACCAACCCCCTGATAATATAAAAGAATCTTTATGATTGGATAGATATCTTTAAGGCCAACTGATCACATTCTTGAGGGTGGTCCATAGCTCAGAGGGACAGAGCTCAGGAAGCCTCCTAACATGTCATTAGTACCCTCAGGGTTTTCTTCCTCTCAGTAAAAAAGATGTGGGATGAGCACATTTTAGTTTTCTTCTGTGTTGTATGGATTATGTTATGAAGTAGTGTATGAGAAAAGCCCTGAAATATGATACTGACAATAAATACTTTTCCTAAAATATAGTGCATTAATGCAATTCCTTTAATTTAGGGACACATTTGTAAATATGATAATACATCTATTTCTTAATTAAAATCTTTCTTGCATAATATAAATTTTTATTCGATGCCAAACTTTTATTCTATTTGCTATACTTTTTCATAGCACTCCACCCTGAAATCACCCATGCATACCTAAAATGAATGGGAGGTGGGATTTTTTGTGATTATAGAGCAGGCGCTTCTCAAGGAGCTCTGTGCTGTCACAGGGTCTCCCTGCTCAGCATTGAAGACTTGACAATGTGGCCATCTTCAGCCTTTCCTTTTATTACAGAGAGAGTATGCCTAAGATCCAAAGCTAGCTCTGATGGCCGCCCATTGGTAACTAAAGATACCAGCAATGCAAGGGAAGAGTAACAAATCTCAGCTCAACTATGCATTTTCCATTGCCTCATATTTCTCAATGTTTGATAAGTAGTTATCATTGTACACAACTGATAATTCTTTTTTTAAATGAATGCACAAGACTTCTCTGTCAGTCTACCAGTCCTCTGCCTAAGTACATTGTTTCAAGTAAACAACCTAGCTCATGAAATTGATTACTACTTGCACACCATTAATGCTTTATTAGAACTGAAATTATGAACATAGTTTGAACATTTTTATCTCACTTTCACATGCCTGAGAAGTTCAACTTTGTTAATCTTTTGAAGGAAGCTAACCTACCCAAAATGCAGTTATGGAATACCTAGTTTGGAGGATTTGGTCAGTATCTTCCAAATCAAATCTCTGTACAATGCACATAGTGTGATGCCTAAGTCAGCTATGGATGCAATCAGCAATTTCTCTGCACATGGCTTGAGGAAACTACTGAGGCTTTCCAGATCTGCTTACTTATCAGCAGATAATAACTTGCCATTGTGAGAAAAATGACCAATACATGTCCTGAGTCTTTTCTTCATTAGTTCCTGTGCTTGCCACATGTAAATTAGTTTTTGGAGTATTTTTTTTCTCCATCACAAGAAACAAATGGAATGAGATTCCCCTGGAGCAGGGGTGACATGGCCGTGTGAGTGTTGTTGGCTCTGTCTTAAGTTCTTCCTGCTGTGGTTCTGAGACCTGGCCAAGCAAAGCTCAAATAAACACAGCTGTTTCTATGTCCCTTCTGAGGTGGCGTGGCTGTCTGCGTCAGCCTCCCTTTAGAACGAGCAGAGCTCTTTTGGTACATGGAAAAGTTTCAGCTTTAAAATGAGGTCAGAAAGTCACAAGAGTGCTCATGTATTCCATAAAACACTCGCACACTGAAAGGTGCGATCTCAAAGGCAGATGGTTCTAAGCTCAAAGCTGAGATGATGCTTCCATTCCAGAGGCTGTGACATGAAGAGGAAGCACCTGTGCAAGACTACCTTAGCCTCCCAACCTTTGCAACTTCAAGCCTATGTCCTGTCCATAGGCAGGAGGGGATCTGATGACAAGGATAAAGACATAGAATTTAAGAATAACCAAAGCCAGCAGAGACCCTTATGAAGTATAGAACATACATTCAGTTTATGCCTTATGGTATGTATAGATAACACATAAACCAAATGGAAGGTTTGTATTCCATAAGGATCAATCCCCAGAACATGAAAAACAGACCACCACACAGATGTATGTATCTGTGATCCTAGCATTCCTAAGGTGAGATAGGAGGCAGACACAGGAAACTCACCCCGAAGTCAGTGGGTTATCTAGTCTGGAGTACACAGCCCAGAGAGAAACCTGGTCTCAACAAGGTCGATGAAGATAACTGACTCCTGGAAGTTATTCCCTTATCATTATGTACTCGCTATGGCAGATGTGAATCCTCTCCCACATACATACACAAGAAAGGAAGGAAGGAGGGAAAGAAGAAGGGAGGGAGGAAGGGAGGGAGGGAGGGAGGGAGGGAAGGAAGGAAGGAAGGCAAACAGACAGGCTCTAATTTGAACCGAGAGGGTCAAATTTGTACCCCCAATGAGCCATTACTCGAAGCCTTCAGCATGGAGTGGAGGCAGTCTTGTGGCCAAGGGCAGTTTTATCAAGAAGAGATGTACAGTTAGTTGTCAGCTACAGAAAGGGTGTGACAAGAATGACCATTGTATAAAATTTGTATTACCAATTCTGCATGCAAGTTAGGAAGGCAGATACTATTCAGAGCCTTCTCTACAATAAAAAGTTATGAATCTAGCCGGGCGGTGGTGGCACACGCCTTTAATCCCAGCACTTGGGAGGCAGAGCCAGGCGGATCTCTGTGAGTTCAAGGCCAGCCTGGGCTACCAAGTGAGTTCCAGGAAAAGGCGCAAAGCTACACAGAGAAACCCTGTCTCGAAAAACCAAAAAAAAAAAAAAAAGTTATGAATCATACTGTGATTTAGGTCTCAAGTCTCCAGGCATAAACCTTAAGATTTATGTAAAAGCCATACTGGTGACATCAGGGGCAATGAAAAGTAGCAACAGAGAACCTTCTGTGGTACCTTGGATTGTTGAACTGATAAGACCCAACAAGAACTCCCTGGGTCTGACTCTGCCATGTCTCCGTGCATAAGAATTATTTGGAAAAACCTCAATTCAAGGCAAAATCTGACATAGGAATTTAAGTCCATTCATAAACCTTATTCTTTTGAACTCATGGGTATATTTAAACGGTTTAGTAAAGAATCAGTAATGATTTTGAGCAGCATAAACTTGGTTAGGTTATAATGTCAGGGTTATATGGTATAGACAAGGTACAATTTCGCTGTTATTATATCTAGAAAACTGAATTTCAAACCATGTGGCCTTAGGTGTTCATGGAAGGGACTGTGGCCCTGTCCCTCTGGCTCCATACATGGGTGCTTAATGGAACCTTCAAAGGTTTGCTTGACTCGTCCAAGATCAAGCAGCTAGTAAGAGTTTGTGTTAAAAAAAAATCTATGAAAATGCCATTCCCAGCTATGGGATGGACCTTCTTATGTCAGGATGCTGAGATTCTTAACAGGCCACCATAGAAGAATATGCATTTCTTCCCAGAAGACAAACTATAAAACACCGAGTCTAGAAGTTTGCCTCAGACCTTTCAGTGTCCTTCAAGTAGTCTGACTAATTTAATATAGAAATTAATATTACAATTTCATATTAATTGAATAGGCAAATAGTTTGTATACATCAAAACAAGTTCTTTTTCAAATCAGACAATTTGCCCATTTAGGTGACCCCAACATCTAGCATTCTACATTGAACCAGAATCTATCCCCTATAACCTGCACCCACAGGTCATTCCTAGGCTAGGGCACAGAAGACCATGGACCATAAGCATTGCTAGGTCTACTACTGTTTGCCCTGTGAAAATACAGCAGGCTCGACAGCTTTACTGCTTCTCCTTAGATTCAATGTCTGCGAATTTATACCATTCTAACGAACGAACCTTTATGTTACCATAAAAGATTCCCTTTTGAAGAGGGTTGTTCTTAGGCCCAAATTATTCAGGAAATTTTAGTAAAGAAATGAAAAGGGAAAGCAAGGAAGCAGGACTTAAGACATCCTGAGAATCTCATCTCTGTCAGAAACCCATCTCTTCCCTCCATGGAGATCAAATGTGGCCATAGCTCATGTGAGTTAAGTATTGGAATCTGGACCAGATGGCAGGGGACAGAAGAAAAGGAAATAGGTCTCGTGGTGGCTTTCTGCTTTCATGAAGTTCGTTCATTCACAATGCAGCAGCTTTCTAGGGTACTGGAGAATACTGGAATCAGATTCAGTTCCCCAAAGCAGTTAGAACAACCTCAGATCCTTACCAATTTCATCTAGTGGATCCAGGATGGATTTTGATCTTTTAAACTATAAGGGAGAATTTAAGTTTGGGGAGTGGAAGGATTTTGTTTCAGCCACTGCTATTTAGCTAGAACCAAGATGTGTTGTATAAAGCTATGCACATGCTGAATATGTGCAGTCATCCCTCAACACATGTGGAAGAATCAGTACTCACCCCTGTGGGTACCCACATCAGCAGGTGATTAAATAACTAATATAAAATCATGTAGCATTTGCATAAGTCACATAATGCTCCTGTATACTTTAATCAATGGGTTACTTATAATACCTACTAAAATGCAAATGCTGTATAAATGATGGTTGTGCTTTTAAAGATCTTGTGGCAAACAAAATACTTTCATACACTCAGTACTGAACCAACCTTTCTCCAAATACTTTCTATGCTTTGTTGGTTGAGCAGCAGATGCAGAACTCACAGATAGTGAGGTCACTGTCTTTGTAAAATGCATAAATGAATTAATAATTGAATGATGGGCTTAAAATATGATCTTTTGGATACATCCTTCATATTCTTTCTGTCCATTGGCCCATATACTGTTTTCTCATTATTCTGATGTACAAAGGATGATGCCCTTGCGGTAGAAACTCTTCACACACATTGTTGTTTGAAAGTGGAGACTTTAGTAATGCCAATCATACAGTATAAACCGAAGTCACCATGGGAAGGCTGGATTCTGCTTGCTTTCCTTCCCAGGTCTTCTGCTGCTTAAAGTAACTGTGAACAAGATATATACCGTGTTCTTGATCTTAAAAGAACTTATAATCTAGATGGTTAGGGGAAGATGCAATCAAATGTGCAATCATAAATTACAATTGTCATTATTTCTATGACAAAAAACATGCTGAAAATGTGTATACTGGGGCTGAGTGTTCATTTCTTTTGCTATCATATCAGCAAAACAGTGACTAATATACATCTTCATGGTGATATTCACATCACCTCCTGCCTAGGTTTCATTCCCAAACCTTCTAAATTGTGCTGAATTTGATTTGTTTAACATATCTTTTTTTATATACAAAATTCTCAATTATGCTGAGAGGCTTTCATGTATATTGGTAGCCTACTGGCTTTTAAATGAAAATGTATGTCCCCATTTCTCTAATCATTGAAAATAAATTAGTGGGCCAGGCGGTGGTGGCACACTCCTTTGATCCCAGCACTTGGGAGGCAGAGCCAGGCAGATCTCTGTGAGTTAGAGGCCACCCTGGTCTACAGAGTGAGATCCAGGACAGGCAGCAAAACTACACATAGAAAGCAGGTCTTGAAAAACCAATAAATAAATAAATAAAAGATAAAAAATAAATAAATTAGTGGTAGTAGTGATAAAATGTTAAATTTTACAAAAATACTATATAGTTATGGAGAAATGTCAGAAAAAGGCAAAAACATCACCTTAGTCACTAATTGCCCAAGTCAAGTATCAGTTTAATTCATGTGTAAATTCCTCCAATTTTTCCAAAGATTTATTTTATTTTTATTTGTGTGTCTATATATGTGGGTCTATGTGACACTCTGCCACTTCCGTGTGGGTGCCTGTAGAAGTCATAAGTGAGCACTAGAGCACCTGGAGCTGGAGACATGGGCAGTGGTGAACAGCCAACATGGGTGCTGTGTTAGGAGATAAACGTGGCGTCTTGAAACGGAAGCAGGCATTCTTTTCCACTGAGCTATCTCTTTGGCCCTGTATTCCCCGATTTTTATTGTCTTTTAAAATTATGAAGAATCTTTAATTTGTTCATAAAAATATAGCCAGAAGTTACAAGGCAAACTATTGAAAATGTATTCCTTTCTGCCCTCACTCAGTTCACCTCCCACACTTTCTGCTCTTAGTTGTTTCTCATTGTCTCTGCAGTTGATTCTCTCATTGCTTTTACTTTTAGCTCTAAAATGGGATTGATAAATTAGATTAAATTCAAAAATTGTGAACCTGAACTTTCTGAATGACTTTATTTTATGTGGGGGTTTTATTCTCTAATTATTGAGAATGAGGCCCCCAGCTCTCCCAGAAGGTGGGTTCTTACTTCTGCCTGCTTGCCCATTACAAACAGGAGTCTTGGAAAGTCACTTATATTCTTGCTTATGAAATGTTGGCTGTGAATTAAAGGCCCCCAGTGGCTCTAAAATTGTACTCTTTGTGGGCTTTGGGAAGGAATAGTTCTTATACAGCTTGCTCAGGGAAAAGATGGTCACAAAGCTTATGCAGGGTCATCTATAATGCCCAAGATACCTAAGTTGCTATTTCTTTTTACTTCAGTATCATTTGACTCATACCATACATCCCTTTCAAGGATTCAAAATACCGACACTCAGAAACAATTTCATTAATTAATGATATATTCATTGACGTGTCCAAGGCAACTTATACTGACTTATGGAGAGCCAAGGGTTGATCTTCCAACTACATACTGTCATCACAGTGGTAAGTCAAAAGTGCCTGTGGCAAAAGAATCTACATCATGAAAGTTAGCGAACATTTAAAATCAGGATTTGTCCTTTTCTTTTTTCACAGAAAACAAGTGTGCAGGAAAGCATTACTAGAACAAGCCTTTGGCTGCTAGCCTTAAAAAGACAGCAGCAAAGAAAGGAAAAGATTGCTTAGAAGACACCAAATTACAAGTGAGTAGAGTTACAAATGGTGTTTTATGGGTTTTGAATGATATAGGAGGGTTTTAAATATGTTCATTATAACATGTCAGAATTCAGTGTTGAAGGGATTGGGTACAACCTATACAACTGTACTAGGAAAGTATTGAGTATTGGCTTCTGGTTGCTTGGGGACATTGTCCCATGTATATTTTTAATTTGCTGATATTTTGTTATATGATTATATTATGATAAATCATAGCTCTGAATTAAGTTATATGCTGAATTATATAAATTCTCTTAGATAATTACAAAACTCAGAGAGAGTCTTTGGAACCTTGGTACAGTCAACTCAACAGCACTTCACTGGTCACATTGTGGAATTCTATAGTCAGTAATGTGAATATCAATTGTATATAATATACTAGAACAAGGCTCATGGATACTCAAACAACCATGTAACTCATTAACTGTAGAGTGTGTGTGTGTGTGTGTGTGAGAGAGAGAGAGAGAGAGAGAGAGAGAGAGAGAGAGAGAGAGGAGAGAGAGAGAGAGGAAGAGAGAGAGAGAGGAAGAGAGAGAGAGGAAGAGAGAGAGAGGAAGAGAGAGATAGGAAGAGAGAGAGAGAGGAAGAGAGAGAGAGGAAGAGAGAGAGAGAGAGAGAGAGAGAGAGAGAGAGAGAGAGAGAGAGAGGAAAACTGAAGTATTACATGTGATCACATTTATCCAGTGATGTTGGTTAGATATAATGCAATAGTCTTTGGTCACTCAATATAAAAACAAATTAAGATTTGTAAATGATTGCTACATTTTATTTTCCAGTAATACTGAAATGCAAGCTAAGCAAAATTATCTCTCAAAGTGATGTTATCAATACTATCTCTTTAAGATTTCTGTACCACAGAAAATGACGAATTTGAGTCAGACATAGCAAATTCTGACCTGTAAATGAGGCTCCATGTCTAATGAAAGAAAAGACAAGCACTATTCATGAAGTCCTGTTCTGTGGCCTTTGCTGTGTTCTGTGATTTGTCATCATTTTCTGGCCAATGGCCTGTGACTTCTAGTGCGATGGGTTAAATATTTATGTATAGGACTAGACACGTCTTTTCAAACATGCTGTTGTTTCAAACTTTCATTTCACTCCACTTGGTTTCTGATTGTTCGGGGATATTTTCTAATCAAGATTTGTAAGGAAATGGATAACCAGAATCCAGCCTGGCATTAGGATGACTTTATTTTAATAGTTGGTGCAGGCGTATTGAATTCTGTCAAAATATGTTAGAGAAACAATGAAACCTTTTAGAATAAGCCTACCAAACATGATGGAATAACCACCTAGAGTTTTTCTAAATGCTCTCTACTTCACTGATAAATAATTCAAAAGATACTTTTCTGTCTACCTCTTTCATATTGGTAAAATCATGTCAGCAGTCCTCCTTTTGGCCCCCACCTTTAACTTCAAGCAACTATTGAATTTTAAGCAAATATCAGGCTTTTGGAATTGTATTCTTGTGTATTTGCACACTAGACAGTTAAGTCATCTATTGCTGTCTTCCACAATAGTGCTAATTACAGCCCTTTCAAAGTGTATGTTATTCATCTGCTCGCTATGACTACTTCAAAGCAGATGAAGTGAGTCAGTGTGCACATGGTATTTTCAGCCTTAGCTCTCAGTCTTAGGTGGAGGCTAAATTACTGAGACTTCTGAGTATGTGGTAATAAAAAAAATAGTCTTGAAGGAAAATGTTCATTTAGTCAACCCTGATTTTCAAATATTTGTATGATGACTGTTCAGGTCTCATCACATATGTATACATGCCCAGCAATGATTTTGAATGATACTTTGTATAGGGTACTTGATGGATACATATGCACATGTATGCATGTGCACACACATAATTACCCAGGGTCAGGAGAAGCCAATTGACAAAAAGAAAATATTTATTTATTTTATAATGACCAGGAGCATACATTTCTCACAGATAGACTGAGCTTGACAATCCAATACCAGCTGCTGCTGCAGCAGGTGATTACTGATTTCTGGCCCGTAGACTTCTAAAAACTGGACTCAATAGCACAGGATCTCTGCAATGCTAGAGAATCAGAAGACAGCAATGTGGGGATAGGTGCTGATTTTAGTGTAGAATAAGAAACCATAGGACCCATCCCCTCCTCTCATGGGAGAATACGTTTCTCCTTTGTAGATCTTCTTCCTGACCACAACTGTGATGAGCAGGGAGCAACTGGGGCCACTCTGGCATCTTTCTTAGCAGAATCCAGTCTGTTCATCTTTCTTTCAATTCATATTATTTCCCTTTTCATCAGAAGCCTTATCATCCATGCTCTGTGCTACATTTAAATACATCACCTCTGATCTTGGCCACCTGTACATGAGTGCTATTCCAGTGGCTCAATTTCTACTTCTTTTTGATTCTTTCATTGAAGAGCAGGTACCTTGTCCTTTCCATTATCCTTAGGAAGATTTTCCACAGTTATGTCCCCCATCCACCAACTTCATTTCCCTAAGTTTACCTTTTCAATCTCTGCCTCAACCTTTCATAGCTAAGCCTGCCAGCAGCAAGGCTGGCTTACTGATGAGATGTGTATTACACACATTCTACATGGTATTTTCCTGCCTCCTGGATTTTCACAGCATGTTACTTAACATGAGTCTTGACTAAAACATGAGAGATGACAATTTGAGAAATTTAATTTTCATTGCCACATTCAGGGTGATGATTATTTTGAAAAAGCATACCACATGTGACCAAACAGCCACTCATACACTAAACTCTAAGAACACACCTAAAACTCATGGGGGCTCCTACCCTTTGGCAGTTCCTTATACAGCTCTGTCCCCCTTTCACTGGAACCATTTTGAACTTTGATAAATACCTGTCTTCATGTTGTACCCATTCATATAGGGACATTGTGAGGGAGTCGCATCTGGTGTGACCCACCCCTCCTTCTGTGCTGTGGATATCACTCTATATAAATAAAACACTGATGGCCAGTGACCAGACAGAAAGTATAGGTGGGACAAGGAGAGAGGAGAATTGGGGAAACAGGAAGGAGGGGGAGACACTGCAGCCACCGTCAGGACAAGCAGCATGTAAAGACGCCGGTAAGCCACCAATCACGTGGCAAGGTATAGATTCATAAAAATGGGTTAATTTAAGATAAAATAACAGTTAGCAAGAAGCCTGCCACGGCCATACAGTTTATAAGTGATATAAGCATCTGAGTGATTATTTTATACGTGGATTGTGGCACTGCGGGGCTTGGTGGAAGCTGGAGAAAAGCCCTCCAGCAACACTTCTGGCTGCTGTTCTGCACCCACAGTAGTACCTGTGTCTGCCTCTGTTGCCATGTTCTTCTCTGCCATGTTTTCCTTACATTCCTTTTGATTCTGGCTCCTATTAAACAACATTTCACCAACTTCCAGTCAATCTGAGAATAGCAGGTAGGAAAGAGAATAACACCCCATCAAAGCACCAGTTCGTTTGCCACTGTCTGTCTACTCTCTCCTCGTTCAAGGCAAACTTCTCTTTTCAGACCTCTATTGAAGTAAAATAGACAAAACTAATATCCAAGGGAAAATGTCGAGATCATGTACACACTGATGCTTATCTGTCAGCACTATACCTAGATTCCAAGCATTCAGCATTGAAAACAAAATCATGTACTTGATAGTTAATTTCCACAAACTGAAAACTACTAGTCTGCTATTTGCTAGTGTAGGTTTACCTATTTAGATAAACCTACACCCTTTGGTGTATGGTTTGCTTTCCTTAGCATGTATATCAGCATGTAATTCCTTTTTATTTTTTTATTTTATTATTATTATTATTATTGGTTTTTCGAGACAGGGTTTCTCTCTGTAGCTTTGCCCCTTTCCTGGAACTCACTTGGTAGCCCAGGCTGGCCTCGAACTCATGGAGATCCGCCTGCTTCTGCCTCCTGAGTGCTGGGATTAAAGGCGTGCGCCACCACCGCCTGGCTGTAATTCCTTTTTAAAGTTGAATAATATTCCATTATACACACATCATATTGCTTATTCATTCACTGATGGCTGTCTGTTCACCCACTAGCTATTGTGGCTAGGGAGTCTATGAATGTGAATGTATATATGCTTCTGCCAGCATCTGATCATCAATTTTGGGGGAATGGAGGATATGCCCTGAGATGAAATTGCCAAACTCTTTTCTGCGGTCTCTATTCAGTTGTACATGCCTATCATCTGTGTGTGAGGGAATGGAGTGTCTCTATCATCAATTTCGGAACCCAGAACATCTTTATGCTGTTCTTCCCAACTGCTGTCCTTTGTCCTCAATTGGCACTGTGGATGTTTGCCTTGAAAACTGTCTTTGGCAAGTTCAAAAGCTGCACAGAGAATCTTGCTCAAATTGAAGAAGGAACAAAAACACAGAACACTTTGCAATCCCCATGTTGTCTCCTTGGGAGTCTGCTGTGGGATGTTCTGCATGTCAAATGTGATGCTCTGATTGGTTAATAAATAAAACACTGATTGGCCAGTAGCTAGGCAGGAAGTATAAGCGGAGCAAGCAGAGAAGAGAATTTTGGAAAGTGGAAGGTTGAGGCAGAGAGACACTGCCAGCCACCGTCATGACGAGAAATGTAAAGTACTGGTAAGCCACAAGCCATGTGGCAAAGTATAGATTAATAGAAATGGGTTAATTTAAGATATAAGAACAGTTAACAGGAAGCCAGAGCCATTAGGCCAAACAGTTTAAACAATATAAGCGTCTGTGTGTTTATTTTAAAAGTGGGCTGTCGGACTGCTGGGGCTTGGCGGGACTCGGAGAGAAAACTCTATCTACAGGCGTCCCCCAGCCTTCACAAGTGTGGCATTTATAAAATTATTTCTTTTATGTTTTGAGACTATAATTACAATTACACCATTTCTTCCTGCACTTTCCTCCATTTGTGTCCCCATATATTCCACCTTCCTCTTTCTAATTCATGCCCTCTTTTCTTTAATTATTGTTATATGTATGTATACATATTTGTACATACACATAAATGGTCCTAAATAGTGAAAAAAAAAAAAACAGCCTTCTCAGCCTGTAAATGGGTGCTTGTATATGGAGCTAACCATTTGGTATTAGACAAACAACTGGTGGGCTTTTCCCTGAGGATGACTATTTCTCCCTGCCACTCTCAGCTCTTAGTTGCCTATAGTTCTTTGTGTAGGACCGAGGTCTTGTGAGTCTTCCCCTGCCCCATTAGATGTCTATTGTTGTCCATGTTCAGCTCATGTCTAGGCAGCAATTCTGGTGAGACTTCATGGTCATAGCTTCTCTGACATTTCCTAAGGAAATAAATTCACAGCAAAGCCCATGATCCTTTCTCTTACAGTCTTTCTGCCCTGTCTTCGGCAATGTTCCCAAGTCTTGGATATGGAAGCTGTTTTATATATGTATCTACTGTAATTGGACTCTACAGTTCTGTGTTTTGATTGATTGTGGTTTTCTGTGGTTGTCTCCATCTCTTGCAAACTTGATGGGGGTTAAAGACTACACTCACCTGTGAGCATAAGGACAAATATTTAGAATGCAGTTAAGGATTATGGTGGTTTAGTAAAATGGTGGTTATGGGTTCTCCTTCTAGGTCCATGACTTCACTAGTCCTGGGTAATTGGTTAGAATTCCAGTACCAGGCATGATTTCCATATTGTTGAGTGAGCTATATGTCCAGTTAGAGAGTTGTTGGTTACCAAAACATGTAAGGAGAACACTTTAAAAACACAAAATTGTAGCTCAGGCTTTCAGGAAACAAGAGAATGAGGATTCCTCTTGTGTTCACATATTTGGGAAGCATAGTAAGCCCCCTACTTCTTGAAAGAAAAAAAGAACAAAAGGAGGGTGAGGGGGTAGAGGGAGCAAGGAAGGGCAATGTGTACAAAAAACCTTGGCTCTTGCAAGATGACAAGGATCATGGGCATGGCCACAGCTGCTGCCACCACCACACTGCTGAAGATCCCACCACATTACAGACAGGGGAATGAGACACAGGTGGGCATGCGTCACAATGTTTTCTTACCTCAGTTAGCTGCCCTTTACAGAATGTGGCTAGGAGTTGAGCTGGCGCTCTAGAGGAATTCTCAATATCTGAAATTCCCAACACATCTATATTCTAGGTATTCCTTGTCAGAGATAAGACTCTACTTGCTCACGATTCCTGTAGTTTTCTTTCCTCATTTATTCTATTCTTCATCATCAAGCTCTGTAAATACACACATATAATGTTCCAGCTCCCCAACGGCCTTTATTTGCTCAAACTTAATAATCAATGTGTACTGTGCAGTGTTGGTACACACAAAATTGGGAGATGATTATATAGTGAAAATGGAAGGCTCCACAATGGCTTCAGTACTCTGTGCAAAGGCCCCAAAGAACTATGTCTTCCCTTCTGTCATAAGAGAACCCAAGAAAGATGGAAATGTGTGATGACGAGGGTCCTGTAGAAAATTTACATCCTGACACCTTGATCTTGGATTGTTCAGTTTCTAGTATGTACACACATATACACACACATACATACACATACATACATATAATTATATATGTACACACATATGCGTATATACATTATACATACATACACACGTTTGTATTTATTGGCTTCTCATCTTAGATCAGTCCAAATGACAAATGAGCTAAGAGAGCAACATTTTCTCTGTCCATCAGATTCATGAAGATTCTGGATCAGAGGCAATCAATCCACAAGTTTCAGAAGGTTATTTTTAGTATATTTGGGTATTTATATTTATTTATTTTTAATTTCTAATGCTAAGAATTTTATATGCCTTGAAGGTATGTTGTGAGTAACATACTGGGTAGACTGTGTTCCACTACACTGGTTAAGAAGCATGGATGTGGATAGTGGCTAATCCTGTAAACCATCTTATTATTTAAACCTTCAACGTTTCAACAAAAGAGGAAGGTATTGCAAAAGAGAGAAGGTTCAACTTGCATTGACCAAAAGCTGGAGACTAATGATAATACAGCAAGACAAATCATGAAGAAAATTATCTACTAAAACTCAGATCTCCTAGACCTTGCGCTATTGATTTCTTCACAGACAAACTTTATTCGTAGATCCCAGTGCTTTTCTCCTCTCACAGCCCATTCTCTCCCATGTTGAATATGAGAACATGCTCTACACTTCAGGCTCTCACTCTTCCTGCCCATTCTGTCCACTTACTTTTCTACCATGGTAATAACACAGCACTCTCTTCTCCATTGCCACTTTCTCATGCACTTACATGTAACAGAGGCATTGCAATACCTTGGTTTCAGATTTGCTCAGAACTGGCACACTAGGAAAATCTCATTTTCATGGCAAGCATCTTGGATTTCTTCAACACAGGGCTTATTTTTAACATTCTGCATTGCACATTGTTGGCTTTCCAATATCTCCTGGCAAAAAGATGCCAACAAGACAGAACACATAAAAAAGAAGAAAAACACCCAAACATTTTCATTCCCTTTCCATACACTTCTCTCGCCAAGTTTGGAATGGCTTAAGGGATGGACTTTTTTCTTTTCCCTTTTTTCTTTGCCTAGAGCTGGCTGCTAAAAGGCACCTTTTTGGATTCAATCATTTTCCTGTTGGCCTCTCCTGGGACATCTACTATCGAACTTGAATCTATTTCAAGAAAATATTGCTTAACAGAGAAACAGGCTTCTGGTTGGAGAATATGCTCCCCATTTTAAGAATTCTCTCTTTTGAGAGGATGCATAGGTTTGAGTTTCTAGTCCTGGGGTAACTTTAGCACTTATTGACCTCTGTCAATGACCTACAAATTAAAAATGTCAACTGTGAGCATGGAGATTTGTCACTGTGCAAGGTGGACCATCATACTTTAAACAGAGTAATGAACAATAAACTGAAAAATCTTGCTGAGGTCTTGAGATTTTTTCCAGAGAACATTACCTATGGAAAGAAGCCTTTGTACAGTTCATCAGGATCAACCATGTCTCCATACTTCCATTGTATGCCAGTTATCTATAGCCATTGATGTGAACAATGCATGGTTCCCTAACCCCTCCACTCCAGGATGCTATCACAAGAGAAGACGACATGTTGCCCTGAATACCATTTTCCCCAATGAATAGCTTGTGACCAACTGACTTCAAGTTTCATACCCATCCCAAGTCAGTTGTGGATGTTAAGATGATAATATTTTGAATGCAGTAAGTCCATTTTCCTTCTGAGTAGTATTAGTAGTAGTAGTAGTAGTAGAAGAAGAAGAAGAAGAAGAAGAAGAAGAAGAAGAAGAAGAAGAAGAAGAAGAAGAAGAAGAAGAAGAAGAAGAAATAAAGTAAGTTCTATATATTAAGAAGAATCAACTACTCTTGAATAAGTATCACATGGTGAAAGTATCCTGTCAAATTTAATGGAGACTTTGAGTTAGAAGGTGAGTTGGAAAAGCCTGAGAAGTAAAATGAAGTTCAGTGCTAAGAGAACATCGAATTTGTGTTCCCAGCTGATTCCAGGAATCTGGATGCATATGAAATGCCCCAAAGTTAAGAGATTTTTTTAAAATTAAAAAAATACCAACAAAACATGCATATACAGAAACACACCAATGAAATAAACACATACTTAGTTTAGCACAGCTAGGTAAGTGTCTACTTATAATAATGAAAAGGTCCTGCTGTATGTATTTGCAGGTAGAATGTGGAGATGTTGGGGTCAATTTTAGCGAGCCCCTTTAGTGCCAGCCTGATGTAAGAAGTCCATGTGCCAACATTCACAGGCTGCACAAAGGAAAGATTTATTAGGCAGCCAGAAATCCAAACAGCTAGCAGCTTTGGCATGACTCTGTTCACCACAGGAGAAATTGCCCCCGACTTCATTAATGCTTGCTAGCTTGAAAATGTCTTTCTCCTGTTAATATAATGACCCACATTTGGAAGAGATATCGGCAACATGCATTTTTAAAAAATGAACTGTCAAGCATCAAATATACTCATCACCAAGTAACAACAAAAGCAAAACATCTGATAGCCCCCTTTCTTTTGTCCGGCAGACTTCTTTCCATAGACATTTAAAGACAGAGTCTTATCCCTTTGGAATAATTCTCTTTTAATGACTTTATCTTATCAAGCACCAATTACAATTGTTTTATCTTGATATATACTCTCTAGTCCCTCTGATGGTGGCAGTTCAATTATGTTCTGACCTTAGAGTGAGTTGTATATAGCGCCACGCCTATCCTCTTGCACTTGAAGACAAGGAATACACTTCAAAGATGTCAGCGTAAGTGCTAAGAATAGGATTTTTATATCCCTCAGTATCAAACCAGGTGTTTCATTTCTTAATCTCCCCTCTATCAACAGACTCACTCTGAGAAAGTGAACTTCAAGTTTCAGTTAATAGAGCAACTGGCTCTCTTGGTTTTGTATGCCAAACAAACATCCCCTCCCAGTTCTTGGCAATGGAATCCTAGTTTTAGTTCATCAGTAGCATCCCATTTCCATTTGCATTAGATGTGGTTTGGATATAATGACTGCAACTGACTTCTGCATCCCTTCAACACAGATGAATGAGGGCCTTAGCAGACTCCATTAGGTGTCTGCCCACATCCCTCCAGCGCCCCTCTCCATTCCCATGTATAATGTTCTTCCAATAGCCAGCAAAAGTGTGACTGTTGGAAAACTCTCTTCATGTTGCTGAAACTCTTTTAACCCATGCACAAGGTAGGAGGAAAGTACCTTGAGAAGTTTCCCTGGGGGGAAAAAAATACTTATCTAATTGCTGGTGGGAGTGACAGTACAGATATCCCAAATCTCTCACCCTTGACAGAGATAACTTAAATATTTGTTTTGCAGGGACCATTCCTTCAAGATTACTCTCCAGTCACTCAGTAGAGTCTAGCAACATTCCATCACATAGCTGACTTACTGCCTACCAAGGTTTCTTGAACCCTACAGCATTCTGTTTTCACTGGAACTCCTCAGTAAAGCCAGGATACCTTGAATCAAGAAAGAGAGCTACATCCTAGTTTATTAGAACGTTCTACCTCCTGACCCTCTGTCTGACCGAAATAGGACCAGTGAGACACCCAAACCTTTTGCCAAAACCATGAAATGGGAGCTATTTCCTTTCTTTGGGATATAAAATGTGAGCTTCTGTACTTTACTTTGTTAAGTTTACTAGGAAAGCCCATTCAGCACAGCACAGTAGTATTCTAGAAGATTATTTTGAGAGTTAGGAAGGAATTTTTCTAGAGGTATTCAGTCATGTCTGAAACTCTGATTTCCCTAAAGTCTTTAATTATATAAACTCATTTCTCATGTCACCACTATACTATGGACGCCAAACAAGTTAAGTTTCTGTTACCTGAGACAGAAAAGGTCCTCAGTAGAATAATCCTAGCCTGAATGGAAAAGTCCAGTCACGGTTTGCTCTCATCCAAGTACTTACTGGCCAGCAAGACAGGGCTGTGGACACCAAGGTCTCTGGATTTGCCATACATGTGAAAGTAAAATGGTGGTTCTGTGTGGAAGGCATACATTCAGAACTCTGAATCCTCAGAAGCATTTCTTTCCCTTGTATTTGCAGTAAAAATTGAGATCACACTCCAAATTTGGTTAAAATAGAAAAAAATGTCTAAAATATTTCATGACCCCTTTCAGATAGAAACATTTGGAAAATATGTACAAATAACCTTTGAGACAAAGTATCATGTAGTGAAGGAATTTGTCCACATGAGGTAAACTATCATCACAATTTAGCTGTGTAAATCGAAGGCTGCATTTTCTATTTTAATTAAGCAATGTCAAAGAATAGTTTTGTGGTATTTTCTTCCCAGGATTGGAAACCTACACACATCAGTTAGTGCATGAGAACCAGGAATTAGAACTGACCACAGCTAATGGGAACCTGCTCGGGCCCATTTTATGGGCTCTACTGAGGAACGTGCAAAGAGAAAACAGGCTCAGTGAACAGGGAAAAACACAATTCTTTCTTTTCAATAAGTCTTAATAACAAATAATCCCCAGACACTAACATATGAAGAGAATTATCAATTTTAGAGCTCTTGCTTTCCTGCCATTTAGGATTTGTTAATTGCCCCAAGGGAACAGCTAGTCCTTTCTATGTTTAATTCAACTCCAATGCTGCCAATTAGAGAATGCTGACAGACTCAGCAGTGTTCTGCAATGATATAGTTGAAAATGACTGATGAGAAACCATAAGATACCCCAACATCAGTACCATGAAGACTCAAGAGCAGGTGGGCAATTAGTGAACCCTTCCTGTACTGTTGCTTATTTCAGCATACATGATGATGATGATACTTGGAACATGAAAAAAAAGATGAACTAGGTATTCTGGAATGTAATTGTCTTAGTTAATAACTTTTGTCGTGGTCTCAGCAGGCATTTTCTGCTTGTATAAATTATGTTTCTTATTCTGAGTTCTACTTCCATTTTTGTAGGTTATTATGAAATAGTTCTTTTAAGACATTTAACAGCTCCTAAATATCCAACAAATATTCATAACAAAGTTGTTCATTAACTCATTGCTTGGGAGCAAAATAGCAGGGCTGAGGACTGCATCCATGTGAATGTGACCTCTGGAGAATGCATTTGTCCTTTGGAATTGCTTAAAAGTTTTGTTCAGGGCACTTCTGGCCAGATGCACTTGTGTGCATTTATTTTCAAACCCTCCTTTTCAAACAACTCAATTGTTTCTGTAGTGTTGGGTTTCTCTCAATGATAGCTGGGCTCTATCCTGGGATTTGTATTTCCTCCCTTTCTCTGAGATGGGATTTTTCTGAGGATGAGTTCTTTAACCAAGGTGAAGTTTCCAAAACCCAAGTGTCCATAAGTTGCTTACAGTTCCATTGTAAATCAGTTATTTACCAAAATCAATTATTAAACTGTCCTAAAACTCGATGCAGTAAAACATGGATTTATTACTTATAAATATGATTTGGTTTCTGGCATCGTTGCCCCACTGGGTACACTGGGTTTTGGGCAAGTGCATATGTGCAGTTGTTGGGTTTTCTGTGATTAGAGCATCTGCCATGCCATCATCTTCTACAGTTATAAAATGAGAACATACATAGCAAAGAGAGGCAAAGTTCCTGGTAGCTGTGAGCCAGTATATGTAGCTCAAGTATGTCTGCATCACTCTGAATTGGAGAGTTCAGAGAAATACTGAGTTTGAGATATCTGGTCAGTTGAAAAATTTTAAATTGGTGGTTGGATTGCAATATAGACTCCTCCTTTCCTGCTTTTGGAAAAATAGGGGGTTCTGTTGTTTTTACTTGCTCTGTACATATGTAATTCTTTTGCAAAGGACCAGATACAGAAGAAACAAGGTGTCTTGCTCCCCATGGAATAGAAGGAGGAGTATATTAGTAGAGAATATGGCTGGCAACTGACTGTCAAAATGGCCCACCCACCTGACTTATAGGCATACTGACTTCATTGTGCAAATATGCCTTCTATAGCTGGTGACAGGTGAGAAGGATATTACAGCTGGCTCCTATGAGCCTAACTAGAGCATATACTAGAGTGCATGTCCGCTCAAGTATACCATTCTTTAGGAAGAATGGAAAATAATCAAGGCATTACCAGCAACCAAAAAGAGAATGTCTGTGAGATCTAACACATATTGGAAAGGTGAAATCTGAACACAGGCTCAAGGGTTAGAGCAGAATCTTTAGTGTATAACTGTGGTCTACACAGAATCATCTCAGTCATTGTCAAAATGCATGCACAGACCCACATTCACCAGAAAGAAGGGAAAAGTAAAGAATGATGACATGTTAAGAAGGAACTAAATTTGAAACTGTTCAGCATTCATCCAAAATCATTACTGAAACACAAAATGGATTGAATAGTCCCAGGTTGAATTGTTCAGTGACTACTGGAGACATGGCATAATTAGGGCATTTGGAACAAGATAATCCCCTTGTTGGAGGCTATTGGGGAAGTTAATACTAACTAGAGGTTCAAGAATCTGGACACACTCCTGTTTCTACTCTTAGTCCCACTCTGTGACCTTGAACATCTGATTTATATAAGCCTTAAGTGTTTCTAGTCTGTTCTCTATCTTTCCTGTGTAAATTTATCCCAAATAAAAACTGATCACTTCCTTTCACACACACACACACACACATACACACACACACACACACACACACACACACACACACACACACACACATATATGGATACAAAGATGTACGCACGTATAGTACTTGGGAATGTATACATTGACAACTATGTACACACATACACACAACTAAAAATACAATCAAGGAACAGCAATGACATTTCATATTTATGAATTTGTGATTTCTAGATCAGGGTGTCTTTGGCTTGACTCAAGACAGTTGGGGGAGAGAATATAGGCTTTTCAGAAACATTTTTGTCTAGGAGATGAAAATGCCAGCAGAATACATGAGGTTTTCAGCTCCCATTAGTGTGGTTCCGTCTAAGGCTCAGCTGTTAGGAGGACACATTGCTTTCAGACAGAGGCAGTGTGGCTTGGCCTTATAATCAAAGCTAGGAGAGCTGCTTTCAATTATGTGACAGCAGTAGACTAGTGACTAAAATCTATCCCATTGTTACTCTAACTTCCTGTTCTGATGTTTCTTCACTTGTGAAAGACAGTGCTTGTAGGAGTCTCATGATAACTAGTTCAATAAAGGACATTATTATTACTAACTTCCATAAGTTGTGAGATGTATTTTGAATATTGACATTATTTGATGCTCCAATTTTGTCATATGTCTATCCAGCAATGCATTTCATTAAAAATGCCCATAACTAATAAAATGTTTCTGTTTAGTAGAGATATGCCACTATGGGAGGAGGTCTTGAAATAGTCTTTGGAACCTGCGAATTACACCAACTTTATTAGGCTTTCTTCTTATTCCCTCATTTGTGAAGGTTAGTTATGAGTTGGATGTGGCTTTTGTGTCAAAGGTCATGTGTTAGAACCTTGTCCTCCACTATGGTGTCACTGAGAAATAATGGATGCTTAAGAAATGTAAGAAGGTAGCAAGAGCTGGGTAGTCCATGAGGAATCCCCTAGAACAGATTAATGTAGTCCCTGAAGTAGCCCAGCTAATTATCAGAGAAGCAGGATGTAATAAAGGCAGGTTACTCCACATTCATGGGTCCTTCTCTATGCAGCCATTTTTCTGAGTTTCTGCTGTGTTGTAGCCAAGAAGGGTCCTTTGCAATGTTTGAACAGACAGAACTGCCTAACCTTGGAATTTCAGCCTCCCAAAATAAATTAAAACAAAATAACTTATAGCCTACAAAACTAAATAAATGAACCAATTAAATGTCTTTGAAAATATGCAGATTTTGGTATATTTTTTATAGCAAGAACTGAGCTAATATCTGTATCTGTTCTTATATACCCATGAATAACATCATTTTCTTTTGAAATTTGGCTTTAGAAACTCAAGTGTATGCATGTACATTTTCCCCCTCTAGAATATGCTTTTGTGGCTGTTTTGTAGTTCTTGGTAGCCATTGAATATATAGTGCCTTTGTTACATACCTGCCCCATTAAGCTGAGAAATGGCTGTGTAAACACAAACCCACTTACCTGTGGAGAATGCTCAGAGTTTGGAGCTTCCAGAACCACAGAGAATGGATTATTCCTGTTTGTCTACCTTTTGTGTTTGACAGGTAAGAGAACAGGGATGGGGGTCTGGAGAAACTTTAGTCTTTACTTTTACTGTAAGGAGCCAGAAAGGTTATTAGTTTCCGAAAGCTGGGAAAGCTATCTTAATCTTAGACAACTTTAATGATCTCTTTGTCATGAGCTGACCAGCACCTAAAACAGTGGTCTGTTTGGCTCACTGACTTGAAAATGTTAGAGAGAGACCTAGTTCTAGCCAACCCAATTAGTTGTTTAGTTCCAAAGTTTCACAAAATAGAGACAGCACATACTTCTTTAGGTAGCTTGTTTTCTTCCATAATCAAGGCAAAGAATGATCCTAATCTAAGCTTCAAAGAAATTTCTAGCAGTTAACCTAGTTAAGTGGGCACAAGAACTTTACAGTGGAAAACATTGAAACAGTGAAAGAAACTGAAGGCATTAGAAGATGGAAAAACCTCAAGTATTGGAATAATTAATGTTTTGAAAATGGATGCATTTGGAAGGAACCTATAGATTTGGGGCCCTTCCATGTGAAAATCCTGAGTTTCATAAGAATAAAAGACCTTGAATTTACAAGTCAATCTTGAGCAAAAAATAACAATGCTGAAGCTATCTCTGTCCCTGTTTTCAAGTAACCTACAGAACTGGTAACATAAACAGTGTAGTAATGTTATGAAGATAGATATATAGGTAAGTAGAACAAAATAAAGTCTCAGATATAGCCTCCTGGCTTTTGTCAAATATCTTAGAAACATGCATGTGAGAAAAGACAGCTTCTTCGACAAGTGACACCAGTAAAGATGGTTGTCTATGTGCAGAGGAATGAATCTAGATCCCCATTTCTCATCAGAGACAAATGTATTCAATGTGCATCAGACCTCACTGTAAAGTCCGTAAATCTGCAGATGCTAGGAACAGCATGTCAGGTTACTGGCAAAGATTTTCTGAACTATAGGAAATACTAGCAAAAGTTAACAAATGGGCTTGAATGAAATTGAAAGCTTCTACCTAGCAAGAGAAACCTTACCAGAGTGAAGAGACGGACCATGCAATGGAAGAAAACTTTTGGCAAATATATATCTGACCCACAAAAAAGTGTCATCTAATCAATAAATGAGCAAATTGAATGAACAGCCACTTCTCAAATTATGATGTACAGATGACAGACACATGAAAAATGTTTATCAAGGAAATACATAAACTGCAGTGAGAGACCATGTCACTCCAATCTGAATCCCTATCATTAAAGGCAATAAACAAAAAAAAAATGCTGGCAAGGACTTGAGGAAAAAAAGCACACTTTCATGGTGTGCAAGTAAACTAATGTAGCCCCTCTTGAAATCACTACAGAGATTCTTCAAATGGGGCCATACATTTGAAGGAGATCAGGGAGGGGTATATGGGAGGGCTTTTTGGAAAAAAAGGGAAGGATGTAATTATATTATATTCTCAAAGTCATTTTTAAAAAAATTTATAAAAAAATAGAGCTATCAGCTTAGTCAACGAAATCATTCCTGCTCATTGTAGATATTCCTGTTCATGCATGCACTTTTTACAACAGCCATGTTATACAATCAGTCTAGATGCTCATCAATAAATGAAAGATTAAGCAAACATGACATAATTATAAAATAGAGTTTCATTAAGCTACTTTTTAATATTCATCTTTTTTTCTTTAGAAGAAAAAAGATATGTCAATTTTCAAAAATTGTTTTAATAGGAACTGTTAAATGATTATGTTAACCAAATTAACCTAGATCAAAAGTGAAAATTATTATCTTTATATCTTAGATGTAGAACCTAAGATTTACTCAAATGTACATAAATATAGGTACATGTATATAGATGAAATATACATACAAATATATGCACACACATCACACATAAAAAGTAGTATTATTCAGGAAGAGGAATGAAATTGGTGAGCTGGTAGAGAGGCAAGAGATGGTAGTGATGAGGGGATCTGGTCCAAGTACAGGGTGTGCTTGAACAAAATGCTATCATGAAGCTCTCTGCTTTTAGAAATGAATATACACTAATAAAACATTCTTTAAAAATAGAAAGAAAAGACAGAAGAGATGTGTCACCCACAAAGAGAACTTGTTGTTTTTGCAGATATAGTTTCACTTCTCAGAACCCATGGTAGCTGACAATCTTCTGGAATTCCAATTCAAGGGATCTCAACACCCTCTTCTGGCCTCTAAATAGGCACTGCCTACCTGTAGTGCTCATAATACATGCAGCCAGAACATTTGTGAACAGAAAATACAGATAAATAAATCTTCAAATGAATAAATGAATGAATGAGTGAATGAATGTCTTTGCTGAGGAGCCAGAAATGGCTGTGAAGACAAACCTACTTGCTCATAGAATGTAAATTGAGATTTGAATTTCACGGACAGAAGGAAAGTTCAAGGAGAGTTTGTAGTGCAAAAGGGGCCATGTTTATGAGAGTGCCATAGAAGATAACCACAGCATAAGCTATTCAATTGAGTCCTTAGCTTATACTTGTAGGTTTCCAAACATGGCCAAGGTGAATTATTCTTGCTTTAGTACATGCAGCTGATAAATGGACATTATTCTAGTAATTTTCCCAAACATTTTACCTCTTTATTATCTTTATGTATTAGAATTCTATGTGAGGGAGACATTTCCCCCAGAAAATGTTGTAAGTAGAACTCCATAAATGAAAGTTTATTACCAATTGAGACATTTGCATTCACTGTTTCTCTCTAAGCAATGGCTGTTACAACTTGTTACTTCTTTTCTTATTTTTAATTGAATAGTTACTGTATTTGGTAGGTTTTCATTTTTCTTTTTAATCTTCTCTCATATAATCCATCTTCAACACGGTTTCCCCTTTCTCGCCTTCACAGCTGTTATTTCTCTATATTCAAGCAATTGTGGTTGTCTTCAGTAGTCAGAATCTTGATGAAACTTCTACTTTTCACAAAACCTAGTTATGAACAAGCATCAAATAGATAAGTGTGCCATATGCTTATCTCCTTAGCAGCAATTTATTGGATGATGAGAGGCAATAGGGAAGTGGAGTAAAGACAAGCAACAAATAGGTAGGTGTTCCTAAAGACTAAGTGTCAGCATCCACTCCCATGACCCATTAGCATTTCTCTGACATTGCTCATCTTAATACAGTTAGTATAGTAATGAAGAGAGGAAAATGACTTCCTTATAACAGGAGGCAGTATGTGATCTAAGTTGGATTTTGTCTGGATAAGAATTCTTTGTAAGTTTTAGATTTATGCCTTGAGAAAGTAGATTCATATTTGAACTTAGGTAAAGAAAAAATGTCCAAAGGATTCATAATCCAAAGAAGCTGATATTTAGAATGGGAGAACCTCTTTCAAAATAACTGTCGAGAGCAGTGATTCTCAACCTATGGGTCTCGACCCCCTTGTGCAGGGGGGGGGTCCAAGTGGCCCTTTCACAGGAGTAATATATTAAATACCCTGCCTTTCATATGTTTCCATTACAATTCATAACTGTGACAAAATTACAATTATGAAGTGCAATGAAAATAATTTTATGGTGTGTGTGGGGGGGTCACCTGGAAGTTGCTTTTATTGCTCTAATGGTTTAGTATATAGACATCCCACTCTGTTTTCCTATCTGTTCTTGGCACTCCGCACACTATTGTGATTCACATCAATACATCAGAAGAAGGTATCTGTGTCTTCTGTTTAGGGAAGTTGTGTCATGAAGTCAGCTATACAATGTAAACTTCTTATTTATTCAGTTCTTACCTAGGGTGATTTAATAAAACAAAGAAAAACCGAACTGAAAGGAATCCCCTTTACATCTCTTTCTTAGCCTATTTTAAGTTTAGATTCATTTGTACTCAGGCAGAATATAAGGTACCTTCAATAAACATTCCCACAAATAATCAATAATTTGTTGAGCACACACTTAAACAAATCACTGTATGCTGAACAGGATTCCAACAGTCCACCCCCAATTAATAACCAGCTTTTCAAGCAAGTAGAGTTTTTCCCTTAATTTAAAACAATTTTATCCTGCCATATTTAAAATGGAACTGGTTAACTTTAGAAACAGATTTTTCTGGAGTGGCGAGATTTAAATGGTCCAACTGACCATAGCCTTCAACGGGCTCAACAAAAAACTCTTAGGCATATCCCAGTGCTATACTACAGCAACAAAATGATCATAAAATTTAGACATCTGAAAATGAACCCTTTGGCAACCAGCTTCATTCCCTTTGAGTGTCTCAGGCTTTCCATATCCATTCTACAAAGAGATGTGCTCCTCAGCTTGCATTTAAATTTTCTTATGGAGTAGAGGAAACAAAGAGCCAATTAAATGAACAGGACAAAGCTCCTTGGGAATTGCTCCCAATTGCTTCCACTCAGCAGATTCTCTGGTTCTTTTCCACTGGGAGCAGAAGAGGTGGAGGTCTGTTTGAAGTAGCGCCATGGCAGAAGAGGAAGTGATTCAGTGGCCACACAATAGTAAAACTCCCCTAGCGAGAGGAATTTTGTTTGAACTTGGCTGCCTTAAGGAGATCCCTGTGTGATTCAGGCTCAGAAAATCAATCTAGATTTTACTAGCTGGCTATAACACCCCATGGGGCTCCCCCAAGCTACAGCTGGGGAATGGGCATAGTGATAAAGCCACTCTTTCTGGAACACATGTGTGAACTGGGGCCTCAGGATAAAGTGGGCCTTACTTGGCATCAAGGGTAAAGTAGGCATGCACTATTGATGCTGACACTTCTCTCTGATCATGGGCACAACACCTCCATGCTTCGTGTCTGTCTCTACAATATCATGATATTTTAATAAAATGTATTACAGCTGGATTCTTATGTTATGTGTGTGTGATGCTGTTTGAGACAGGTCTCAGAATTTAGTTCAGGCATTCTTCGAACTTGTAATCCTCCTGCCTCAGCCTCCTAGTGTTAAGATTACAAGTATACTCCATCAGAGCTCAATTTTTCATTCCTGTTAACATGATCACTTCTTTTTTCACTAAATATCTGAGAAGGGTTTCCTCTTTATTCTCTTCATGTTCCTCCCACTCCTTATTTTTATATACAATTGTTTGTCAGAAATAAGAGCCCTTAAAATATAATCTCTTCTGGATTTGACACAAAGGCCACCTTGTTAGTAAACATAGGGCAGTTGTACAAAAGCATAAATGACTTACAGACACCGTTTATGAGGATATGTGGAGAGCTGAGCACACTGTGAGGAAGAATGGCCAAGCAGACATGCATTGTCTTTGCTTTAAAAATTCTAGCTGTCTTGGCAAGGAAATAGACAAATCATTCTAAGTGGTTTTGTTCCATTTTTACAATGTTAGAAAGACTATATGACATGCGATTGATCCTCTTAACCATGTTTAGTAAAGTGTTGTTGTCCTTAAGTACAATGTTTTGCAGCAGATCTCTAGAGCACGTTCATCTTGAGTCATTGAAACATCCTACCTATTGATTAGTAACTTCCCATTCTCCTTTCACCTTGTAGCCACACTCTAATCTTGGCTTCTATGGATTTGAATATTTTATATAATTTATAACAGCTGAATCAAGGGGTGCAGATCTTTGGGTTGACTGCTTATTCACTGAGCATAGTGTCCACAAGTTGGACGTGTGTCTACTGCAGAACCACCTTTCTGTGTTTCATCTTGAAGAATTCCCTTTGCACCCCAGATTTTTACTATTCATTGCTGCTTTCATAGGTATTTCAGTTAGTGTTATATCCTAGCTGTGACTAATGGTGCAACAGTGTACAGCCTTAGGTTTAATCTTCAGTATTATGAGGGAGAATTCACACAAGGACTAAGTAGAAAGAACTATACTACACATAGTAACATATGCCTATAGTCCGGCACTCTGGAGACTAAGACAGGAAGATTGTGAACTTAAGGCCAACCTGAACTGCATAAACTGTTCTTATCTCAAAAGAGAGAGAAAAAAGAATAAACAAATATGTAGATGAATATAAACAAAGTGAACCCGAGAATTCTGGCAATTTCGTTGGAATCCTGATTTTAGCTATTTAAAAAAAATAAATACCAAGAAGATAGATTGCTGATCAGATGGTAAGAATTCCATATGTGATCTCCCTTGTGTCCCACTAGGGCAGGGATGAAAAGGAATTAAAAGGCTCATTCAAAGAGCAGAGGACAGTTGGGTCAGAAGCAAAGTCCAAAAACATGTGGCAGGTGATGGATGGAGAAAAGAGAATAAAAAGCTCTCAGTGGCAGAGATTCAAAACCAGAGGGCTCAAAACACCAGGTGAGTTAAGAACTAGGTACCTTGGTTGAAGCTCAGCGATCTAGTTTGCCTGGAGCTAAACATGCAGGTGGGGCAGGGACTAAGACTGGGAAGGAAGTAGGGGTCCTCATTTCTAACCCTCTGATTCATGCAGAGAAGTTTTGGCAAACAACATCACAGAAACAGGTGGATAAGAAGTTACTGGCTCTTTTAACAATGCTATGAAAGCAATCCAGCCCATGTTCCAAGCCATGTCTTGAACTTGAGATAACTTCATGAATTTAGTGTGTTTACGTTTAGCATCCATGAGAATCTAGTAGAGAAAGAAGGCAAGAATCAAGTCATATCACATAGATCACTGGCACTACAAACCTTCTTTGTCCTGGGTCTTCATTCATCGTGCATAAAATGTGAATAGATACTTTTATTTGATAAAACTCAAAATGCTAAAGTTTAGATGAAGGACACAGCAGCAGGCATATCTCTGTGAGTTCAAGGCTAGCCTGGTCTACATAGTGAGCCTCAGGATGGCCAGGGCTACATAGTTAAGACACTGGCTATTATAAACAAACAAAGAAACAAATAGTAAAAGTGCAGATGATAGCATTTTGCATTCCTTGAGCAAGAAAGTAGTTCTGTTTTAACTAATGTTATGTTCAGAAAATTAAAATGGATGAAATTTCTCATGTTAAGAGTTTCATGAATTAAGGTTATGTCAATGTCTTCCCAGTTCATCATTCTGTCTCACATTCTCTGGTGTGCTTAGCCTGGATTTTGTTACTCCCTAGCATGGAAAATTGAATTCAGACTGGTATATTATAAGTAATTCTCCATCTCATGTATTTCTTCAAGTCTATTATCTACTTCATATTAACTCCCAAATACCCCCAAATTTTAAAAAAGAAAAGTAACTACAACCACACGACTGAGTCCTGCTTTGCACTGTGTCACTTATGAGTCAATTAAGTCATTCAATAAGGTCTCCCTCTTCTCTTCCAATATTCTTTAAAATGATAGCATATAAGTTTTTTCTTTTTGTTAGTGTTTTTCTTTCTTATTTCTTGTTAAATTTTCTTTTTTTTCCTTCCTTCCATTTTCTTTTATTTCTCTTCCTTTGTCCCCCCCCCCTTTTTTTGAAAGTCTCCCTCTCTTCCTAAGTAATCCGGGGTTGGCCTTGAACTCATGACTGTCCTAGCCCCATCCTCAGTGCTGAAATCACAGGCCTTCACCATTATTCTGCTGGCTTGATTTTCATTGCTTCGGCATTTTTATTTTTTTCTTCTTTTTTTTTTTTTTTTTTTTTTTTTAAGATTTTCTATTTATTTTACATACCAACCACAAATTCCCCTGTCCTCGCTCCTCCCACCCCCAGCCTTTCCCCCCAAATCAACCCCCATTCCCACCTCCTCCAAGGCCAGGTCTCCTATGGGGAGTCAGCAGAGCCTGGTATATTCAGTTGAGGCAGGTCCAAGTCCCTCCTCCCTGCACCAAGGCTGTGCAGGGTGTCTCATCATAGGCACTAGCTTCCAAAACACTGGCTCATGCACTAGGGACAGGTCCTGATCCAATTGCCTGGGGGTCTCCTAAACAGTTCAAGCTGAACAACTGTCTCACTTATCCAGAGGGCCTAGTCCAGTACCACGGGGGCTCCTCAGCTACTGGTCCACAGTTCATGTGTTTCCACTAGTTTGGCTAGTTGACTCTGTACTTTTTCCAATTATGATCTCGATACTCCTTGCTCATAGAATTCCTCCTCTCTCTCATAGATTGGACTCCCGGAGCTCAGCCTGGGACCCGGCCATGGATCTCTGCATCTTCTTCCATCAGTCACTGGATGAGGGTTCTATGATGACAGTTAGGGTATTCAGCCATCCAGTCACCAGAGTAGGCCAACTCAGGCACCCTTGCTGTGGATATCATTCTATATAAATAAAACACTGATGGCCAGTGACCAGGCAGGAAGTAGGTGGCCAGGCAGGAAGTAGGTGGGACAAGGAGAGAGGAGAATTCTGGGAAGTGGAATGCTGAGGGGGAGACACTGCAGCCACCGCCAGGATAAGCAGCATGTGAAGACGCCGGTAAGCCACCAGCCACGTGGCAAGGTATAGATTTATAGAAATGGGTTAATTTAAGATATAAGAACAGTTAGCAAGAAGCCTGCCACGGCCATACAGTTTATAAGTGATATAAGCGTCTGAGTGATTATTTTATAAGTGGATTGTGGGACTGCGGGGCTTGGGGAACCTGGCGAGAAGCCCTCCAGCAACACACCCTCTTGACTATTGCCAGTAGTCTATGGTGGAATCATCCTTGCAGATTCCTGGAAATCTCCCTAGCATTCTGCTTCTCCCTATTCCCATGGTGTCTTCATTTATCATAGTATCTCTTTCCTTGCTCTCTCACTCTGTTCCCATTCCAGCTCGAAATGCCCGCTCCCCTAAGCTCTCATTCCCCATCCCTTGCCCTCCATTACCCCACCACCACATCCCCAGTTTTCTCAGCCATTTCTCCATTAGCATTTCCATTCTAATGAACAGAATCCCCAAAGTGATTTTGCCTCTTTGAATCATAGATTCTTAAATATATATGTGTATAAATATATACAAATATAAAAATATATATGTATATATATTACACACACACACACACAAAAAAAAAAATGGAAGCTCTCCATAAAGAAATGGAAGGGTTTGTTTATTGTTGTTGAGACTGTAGTTAGCCTATCCCTTAGGGATGAGAGGACCATGGCAGCAATGGAAGACACTTCTAATTTAATTCATCCCTTTACCAATTGTAGGATAACGCTAGATAAGGCTGTACAATTAAGTGTCTGTAAACACCAGTAATTTTGCATGAATGTGTATGGTCTGACATGTAGTAGGGATCACTATGAGATGTCTATGCATTAAACCATACCCAAGGCTAGCCTTGAAACACCATGTAGGAATATTATGGATATCAAGGGTCAGTTTTAGCCTTGTTTTCTCATGTGTTTCCTATGTGTGAAAAAGTTGAGTCATTTGAATGTATAAGCAGAAACCAAGCAAGGATGCTCTTGCTCATTAGATTGCTGTGGAGTGGGATTCCTGATTCTGGTTTTGGCTTAAGACACAGCACAAAACAGCAGACATGGGTGAACTTACATGAGCGTCTTGTGAGAGATGAGAGACTGGCACCATAATAAATGGTCTATTTTTAACAACAAAGTCAGCCTTTATAGATGTTCTATTTATTCTTAACTAATTAATGACCAACCCTTTCCTCCTTCCTACTAGCTCTTTCAATATTTGTGCTGACTTTTAGTAGAAGGGGTAGGTGTTCTATGTTTCCCTAGGTCAGGCTAATGTCCCTCTTCACTCACTCCTATGCATACTAAACACATTTAAACAAATGAAATCACCAAGTTTAAATTGCAAACCAAATCATTGTCATAAAACAATTCATCTCCTTACTGTTTCTAAGATGATGGTTGCCCAGTGAATAGCTAAAGGAGTCTCTTATAAGATCTTAAGCATTGATAACATTTGGGAAAGCATGTATTTTGCCTTCTATGAGGATTCCTTTTCTTTGAATACATTATTTTTCCCTGGCTATGTTGTTTCCCATTTCATAATAAGCTAAAGATTGTCACATTAATTTTAATTTGCAAGTGGAACAGTTAGCGATGGACAAAGAATGCTGGTTCTCCATGATCTAATCAAGTTATCAGATCAGAGAGATTAGTCCAGGAGCAAGAGGACCTCTGTGAAGGACAGTCTATTAAAGTGAAAAGGAGCACTGAGCCCATGCATGTGAGTGACTGATCTCTATGAAGAGAAAGAGGTGATTGTGATTACACTTATACTTCTATGATTTATTTATGTTGAGTATCGATCATAACAGGAGATCAAGTGTGACCCCAAGAGGAACTGACTCATTGCAGCCACTGGCCTCCATTAGATAGGGCTTCCTATCTTCACTCATGGTAGAGATCAGAGAAGTATGCATGAATGTCACTGTGAAATCATGTCTGAATGTGCTCTTCCACCACTAGAGTTAGTACCACTGAGGAGCTAGTCACATAAAAAGACACAATTGCATGTTTTCAAGTTCTTTATGTAATCATTCAGGAAGTTTGTAACTATTTAACCAACGGCAACATAGACAGGCATCACTTGCCTTAAAACACTTTGGAGCAGTCTAAAATGGGACAGGTTAATTGCATGCTAGAAAGGGATCCTTCAGGGAACCTGTTCTGTATTTACACTGTAAATCCACACAAGAGCCTAAGTGGGGGCCCTGAGCTCATAGGGAGCTCTGGAGTTAAAACCACAACAGCTGAAACATGGCCTCATCATATAGCTCTGCCAATCAGAATCTATCTTACCCTGATGGTCAAAGCTGGCAGAGAGATGCCAACAACTGACCTGGATGTTGACCCTCCAAGATAAGACACAGTTAAGTTGTACTTCTTATTTGGCTGACAAAGGGAGGTGACACAGTTGGCAGCAATTCTTGTTTTGTTTTGTTTTTTGAGACAGGATTTCTCTGTGTAGCTTTGGAGCATGTCCTGAAACTCCCTCTGTAGCCCAGGCTGGCCTTGAACTCACAGAGATCAACCTGTCTCTGCCTCCTGAGTGCGCCACCACCACCCGGCTAGTTGTTAGCAATTCTTATGTGGACAACCCTGTTTTTGCTGTTCAGGAAGCCTACATGACTTGCTTTCTGCCAGAGCTGAAACAAATGTTCAGTAGAATAAATAATAATAATAATGATAATAATAACAAAGATTTGATTGTAGTATCCTGGATTCTCAGATGTGTCTAGCATATCTGGAGCCATGCACCAAATTCCAAGGACAACCCATGAGTATTAAAGACTTTAATCTCTATCAACCTGAACACTGCAAAAATCCTTGAAAACTTGCAATTTTTAAAAAAATATTTTAGAGTAGTGGCTTAGTGCTATCCTAAGGAAAGAGATATCCATCATTAGGCTTTTTGTCTGCCACACCTATGTTAATTTTTATATGTAAAATCTATTATCTGTTCAGAGCATGTATATCTTTAACTTTCAAACATGGAATTTGGTTTTTTTTTGCCATTTTTTCCTATGATCATACTATGATGGCAACAGTTTGTTAAATTTGTCTACAAATTTAACATTAAGTGTATATATAAACTATTGTTTTACACTTTTGTATTACTTTGAATATATGGAAACACATATTAGCATGAAAAAAATCTAGCACTTTAGGGAATAATATAAAAACCTATAACCTAGAATCCCCTGAGCAGAGAGTTTCAGTGAAGAATTTACACTGGATTAGCCCATGGGCTTATCAGTTCAAGGTTGTTTTAATTAAGTTAATTGAGGTGGAAGACACAGCCCAGTATGATATCACCGTCCTGAACTGGCCATCTCTTGTAATTGTCTTCAGAGCCTTCATCCAGTAACTTATGGAAACAAAGACAGAGATCCACAGCCAAGCACTGGGCCAAGCTCTTAGAATCCTATTGAAGAGAGAAAGAAAGGATTGTAGGAGCCAGTATGAGGTGAGGGATTGTGTGGTGGTTGTGATGTGGTGGTGTGTGTCAAGATCATCACAAGGAAACCCACAGAGACAACTAACCTGGGCTCATTGGAACTCACAGACACTGGACCAACAGTAAATAAGCCCACATGGGACTGACCTAGGCCCTCTACATATGTGTGACAGTTATATAGCTTGGTCTACCTATGGGAACCCTAGCAGTGGGAGCAGGGTCTGTCTCTGAACTTTGGCAGGCCTTGGGGAACCTATTCTACATACTGGGTTGCCTTACCAAGCCTTAATATGAGGGAAAGAGCTTAGTTCTTCCTCAACTTGATAGTCTGTGCTTTGCTAATGCCCATAAGAGGCCTGCACCTTTCTGAACAGAAACAAAGAGGAATGGATTGTGGGGAAGGGGAAGTGGGGGAGGGAATAGGAGGAGAAGAGAGGAAATTGCATATAGGCTGTAAAATAAATGAATAAATTTAATTTAAAAATTAAACAAAGGCCGGGCGTGGTGGCGCACGCCTTTAATCCCAGCACTCGGGAGGCAGAGCCAGGCGGATCTCTGTGAGTTCGAGGCCAGCCTGGGCTACCAAGTGAGCTCCAGGAAAGGCGCAAAGCTACACAGAGAAACCCTGTCTCGAAAAACCAAAAAAAAAAAAAAAAAAAATTAAACAAATAAATTTATCAGACATTGCAAAATAAAGTTGCAAAATTGAGCTGAGCTTAAGCAGGTGAGCATTTTACCTTCACTTCTTTCTGTTCTTGACCATAGATGTGATATGACTAGCTGTCTGAAGTTCTTTCCCTGACTTCCCTACAATTATTGACCATCATCAAGAATTGTAAGATGAAATGAACCCATTGTCCCCTAAGTTGTCATTATTCCAGGGTATTTTATCATAGCAACAGAAATGTTACTAGAATACTATAGGATCAATTACTCTTTGACTCAAACTGTAAACATTGTTCTTTTATTGTTGCCCCTTTAATACTTTACTACATTTATATTTTATACTTCTAAGACCATGCTTTTGTTTAATTCAACCACATATTACCATCTAGCATACATAAGCCTTATATAGAGTGTTTCTAATGGCTAAAGGTAACCTGTTAGCCCCACTTACCTGAGGATAGGTAACTTCCTGGAATTCTGGGGACTATGCTTGATTGGGAGATAAAAAGCCACACATTTTCATCCCCTAAACAAGTTTGTTTGACTCTCCTACACCAGATGTACTTGATTACATGTAGGTGGGGGGCGGTATGCAGGCAGGAAGGATGTCAGGATATGTCCTCAACCCTGATTGGACCTGATGTAAAATAGGTAGCCTTATGTATGTGTATTTATAAGCCTCTGAAAAATATGACTCATTGCCATTTCCCGGGAATCCCAGAACTGTCGTGGCGAGAGCAGATCATCCTGGCCAGTATTTAATTAAAGTTTGCTTCAAATTGGGCTGAAAATTGTGGAACTGGTTTTTCTCTAGAGATTCTCAGATTTGACAGTGTTTAGTAAATAAATGGGTGCCACAAGAAGAATAAGAAATTAACTCAGTGTACAAAGATGCTCTGAGTTTTGAAAGCCAGTTGAAGAATCTGATGTGATGAAAATGAATTGAAAGTATATGCTAATGTCATACATATGCCATGACTGTTTGAATCACAGTCACAACTGAAGACCAACACTTCAATCGTTTTCTAAATGTTTGCTATAGATTGATCCTAAAATATGTTCAAAAGGCTCCCTTCCTTGCCTGAGGATAGTGTGAGGCTTTCTCTATCAGTCTACCATCAAGGTCGTAATTAAGTCATTGAGTCTGTGGCCTGTATTTATAACTACAATACATGATCAAGGATTATAAACACCAGGAAAGCTGCATTATCACACTGTCTAATTATCACATTAAGAGAATGACAACAGGGATTCGTTTCATCTCTTACTAGAAAGAAGCAATCTGGCAGTACCTGGGAGCTCACTTTGATGTTGGATTTGTAAAGGAAAGTATCAAAGATGGAACTGTTTTCAAATAGAACATCCAATGCTGGTTTCATCCAGGCATTCAGGTTTCTGCTGTACCACCATGCTTTGCTTTGAAGTGGCATAGCCTAGAGTTTATTATTAAGATCTATTTATTGCAGGTAAAACAATGAAATTCAAGAGGATAGAAGAAAAATCAACAGAGCTCAGAGCCAGCAGCAGGAGTTTTAAGTTGATCTCTGAAATGTGTAACTTGCTAACAGACATAGGCACTGTGGAATACCTGAATAGATCAGGAATTTTTAAAATGTGGTACCCCAATCATGTCATGTTACATTATAATCAAAACCTTTGAAAACTGGAGACAAAAAAATAAATCTTGGATGTCAGATCTATTCTTGTGGGGGGCATCTTTTGAAGGTCCAATGGAAGATGCTGTTCATGCCTTTGGGAGACCTGTGGTCTTTTAATAATAGAGTTAGATTACACCTTTGGGATGTCCTTCACAAGTAGAGTTAAGAATATCTGTCTTGCCTCAGGGCAGTCCTTTGTAAGATCTAATCAGTGATGCTGGATCTCATCAATGTGAAGTCCAGAAGAGTGAAGTTGCAAACATTGGATATACTCCTGCATAAACATGTATTGATTTCCTGGATGTTTTTGTGAACTATGTCTATGTTCTACTTCTAATTCTCAATCCAACCAAGTTCCTACATTGAGTGGACACTCTGATAGTCAATGCTGGAGAGATCTCTCACCCAAGTGAGAGATCACATTCAGGTTGCAAACTCCCACCCAACTCTTATTCTCTTGTATTTAATACATGTCAGTTAATAAGGCCAGATATAGCTTTACCTGTTTTGTTTCCTTTTTTCTTTCTCTCTTCCTTCCTTCCTCCCTCTCTTTCCTTCTTCTTTATTTCTTTCCTTTCTTTTAATTTTTTGATAGGCTTTTCCAAAGAACAGGTTGGCATGGTATTGGGGTTCTCCTGACCACAACCTCCTGAAGGGTGGAATTATTAATATTCTTATATGACTGGAGTTGAAGAGACAGTTGCCTTTTAGCTAACTATTCTTTCCATAGAGGAGCAGCCTTTTGATAGTAATTGCTTGTAAAGCTAGTATTCTACACTAAGCAGAGTCTGGGGGATTGAGCCTGGTATCCTAAGCAAACAGGCTAAGAGTCTGACTCTTGGGTTAGTTCCAAGGACAGTAGATAGAAATATCAAATCAATCCTACTACAATGAGAACATAGTCCCACTTAATATTTCAAACAGTTTTACTGAAATAAATATGTGCAATCTCAAAGGAAAAAAATGAATCAGTAACCTAATCCCATATACCCAAGTTCCAATACAAAAACATAATAAATGTGAAAAACAAAGACTGTATGACTTCTCCAAAATTTATGAATCCCACAATATTGGCTTCCAGTGTTGGTGAATTGGATGACCTCCCAGCACAAAAACAATAACAACAACAATAATAAAAAAGGAGAGAGAAAGAAAGAAAGGAAGGAAGGAAGGAAGGAAGAAAGGAAGAAAGGAAGGAAAGGAGGGAAGAAGAACAAAGCAGTCAAAAGAAAGGTTTAAAGTATGTTCAAGGGGGACATGAACAAAGTCTTGAATTAATGCAAAGAGAACACAAAGTAGCAGCTGAATGAAATGAGAAAGTTACCATAGACTATTAAAGTGGAACAAAATAAAGAAATATAAATACTGAAAAAAATCAAACTGCAACACTAAAAATGAAAAATTCAATAAGTTAAATTAAAAAAAATCTCAGTGAAAAGTCTCACCAATAGACAGGATCAAGGATGGGAACATGGTGTTAAGGCTTGGAGACAAGTAGAAGAATTGCAACATTAAGACATAGACAAGGATAAGTTAATAAGAAAGTGTGAACAGAAAATTTGATATCCATAGGAATTTTGAAAAGACCAGGCTATGAAACATAGGAGTGAAAGAAGAATTTCATGCTAAAGAAACAGAAAATATTTTCAATAAAATCATAGCAGAAAATCTATCAAATCTAAGGAAAGAGATGAAAATCCATGCACAGGAGATATTTAGGACATAAACACAGACACAGTCAGAAAAGAATCTCCCACACCAAATTATAGTTAAAGAACTACATGTGCAGAACAAAGAAAGTATATTTAAAGCTAGAAAAGAGAAACACCCAATCACTTATAAAGACAGATCCTAACTAAGACAACATCCAAAAGAATGACGCCAGGGTAGTAGTTGGGCAAAAATGAACATAATAACAGGAATCAATGTATATCTTTCAGTAATAACTTTATATATTAATGATCTCATTTCTATAGTCAAAAGATATAGACTAGAAGATTTCCTTAAAAAATTACTATTCTATTTTGTTTTGTCTCCATGGAACACACTTTACCATCACAGACAAATATAACGTTAGGGTGAGAGGATACAAAAAAGTAATTGGACAAAACTGAAACTAGAGAGAAAATATCACTGTTCTAAAATCTAGGAAATCAGACCAGATGAAATTAGTCATGTAAGAAGTTCATCTCATACCATGTAGAGACTAATCCATCAAGAGGATATTGAAAACTGAAAATGGGGGCAAACAATTGCTTTAAACAATCTTTGATAGATATAGAGATCCAGCTTATATTAGATCATATAAAAGGACATAAAGTAGGTCTTAATAAAGACAAGAGAATTAAAATAATACCTTGTATTATTTCTGACTACCTTGATACGCAACCAGAAATCAACAGCAAGAAAAAATTACAGAATATGCACAAATTCATGAAAATTGGGTCAGCAAAGAAATCAGGAAGGGAATTTAAAAATTCCTAGAATCAAAGTCCAATAAAAATAAAAATACAATGTATCAAAACTTATGGCAACAAATGACAGCAGTCCTTAAGGGAAATTTAGAACAAGTGTCGATGTTAATGACCAGAGAACTCCCAAATAATCTGACAGTGTTCTTTAGCTCTTTGGAAAAAAGAAGAATATGCCAGACAAAAACTCTCTAGACAGAAAGAATTGTGCTCAAAACAGAAAATAATGAAATGAAAGCAAAAACAAAAAAATGCAAAGAATCAGATGAAACAAAGTGTTGATTCATCACAACAAAAATCAACAGCTTCTTAACCAAACTAACCACACTTGACCAAGCTTCAGCCCTTCGTTTTTGGCATTCACTACTTTGTAAAGTTGCATCTCTAAATTTCCTTCTTCTTCCAGACCTGAGCTGCAGATGAAAAGCATGTGGGTGTCCAAACATCCTAGAGAAGAGTTATCTACCAGTCTTGACCTGTCTTTGGCGTGGGAATGAATTCTTGAGAGTCAATGATTTTTCATGAAATGTTTACTCTTTTTCTAATAACTGGTTCACCTTAACAGAGGAATAAGGTGCTTAGGTGTAGAGGGCTACAGGAGAACATCCATATGAGTGAGTTTATGACAAAGGTTTTCATTTTTTTCTTAGTCTGGTTTCTGTTGCTATAATACAGTATCTAAAGCTAGGCCATTAATAAAGGAAAGCCCATTTGTTTAGCTCTTGGTTCTGGAGTTGGAAAAGCCAGAGGAAGTGGTTGGATTTGGCCTTGTGATGTATTATGATGATGACAAAAATATAGACGGGCAAGTCTGAAAATGGCTGGCTCAAATTAATACATTCTTGTGTTGACTATCCAGTCCCAAGGTAAAGACAACACTCTATTTTAACATAATCCCTCCTGAAAAGCCTTACATCCCACAGAGATAGATGCATCCCAGTCAGCTTCTGAGAGTCCAGTTATTGTGACATTACAGGAAGTTGAGTGCAAATGATCAAGAGTGAGGACATCACTCTAGGTTTTATGTTCCCACAGAATGAAGGAACAAGGGATATTACTTCCAGGGAAGTGAGATGAGAGTATATCACTTGGAATGAAGGAATTTGAGTCACCATGCCTCTGAACTACAGTTGAATGGTGGGAGAAAAAGCTCAGAACTGGTCTACACAGTAGTGCTTATGGATGGTCTCACTCAAGTAGATGTGGCCAGAAGGATTCTTTAATGATAATTATCAAAAAAGTGCAGGCAGGTGAAGTGCAGACTTCACAGGGGTGAGAAGAGGAGGTTGAGGAATGAAGGAAAATGCACATATCTCAAAAAGTCATTGTTGCACAATAAGCAAAAATGTGTTAGTGTGCTCTGGGCTGTATATGTATGTGTGTGTGTGTGTGTGTGTGTGTGTGTGTGTGTGTCTGTCTGTCTGTATGTATGTATACATTCTTTTATATATGTGGGAAAACCACTAGTATTTTCTTTCTCTTTAGCTATCTCTCTGATACCTTGGAAGTTAAATGAGGGCCTTTTAAAATACATACATGGCTTTCTGTAAATATATTTTGGTGTATGCTATGTCTATTTCTGAGGTAGAGAGTCTTTCCAATCTTGCATTGTGTTGATGCCTTAGTAATATAAGGATTAAAAGAGAATACAGAAATGATTTTATAGGAATCCCTACAAAAGACTTTCAATTATGCAATAAAATTAATGATTCCTTTTCTCTCTGTAATAAGCCACATGATCAACAGTAATGCTGGAAAATATTTTATATGATCTTGAATGTATTTATTAATCCATTGCTGGAGTCACATTTCCTGGAGACATTTAAGTGCAACTCTTCCCAGGGTACCAGAAGGAGCAGCAAGGATGTGTTTCTGTGGACTGGTGTGGAGTGTCTGAAAAGGGGTCCTGTGAGCTCTTGAGACACATCATTCTTTATCAAAAGGGGAAATCTGAGTTTTGTTTTAGGACTTTGTTTACATGTTCAGCAGCTAAGTGTTGATTTCAAGCCTCCCTACACTACTTCCCTTTAGGCTTCCCCATTCTTTCAGAAGACAGGTGTTTGCACAGACAATACTCAGAAGCCACATCCAAGATGATAGCCCTTCAAAACACCTAGTAGTCATGCTTATGGCCAAATCATACCATTATGCAGCCCTGCTAGGTAAAGCAAGCCCAGATTCTCTGACCCTGAGCAAGGTCTCACTAGAGAGCCTCTGTGAGCGCCCAAAGGATGTCACTGACTTCATTGTCTTTCCTATTTCATATATGGAATGTCATGCTACTTGAACCCTTAATAAAAAAGATTAGTGGTACAACAATTAACATTCAGTTAAACTTAGCTATAAGGATATCCATGTTCATAAAGAAAACCTTTATTCTTAAAACATTTACTTGCAGATACATGGTGCATCACAGTGTAATAAGTGTGTAGGACCTTACAGAATGGGAAAGTTACACACAAGCTTGAGGTCTCTGTGTTGTTGTTATGGTTTGGAAGTGGTGTGAGTATTTCTCCCAATTTCAGTACTGGGCAATGTTCTTTAGTGTGGTGTTGAAGGGCTAGGCTCTTCAAAAAGTGGGCCCCTGGCGAGGGGGGGGGGTTCTTTATGTCATTGTGGGTGCCACTCTCTGTTGACAATGAGGTGGTTACGATGGTACTCTGAATTAGTTCTCATGGAAGGTTGTTATATGAAGAGACATCTGACCCTCCCTTCAACGTGCTTTCCTGTCTGGCCACCATTGTGGTACCACTATTCCCTAACTAATTCTGGTACCGTGCCCTTGAATTTCCAGAACTATGAAAGCATTAAACCTTATTTCCTTATGAAGTTACCAAGCCTCTTGTATTTAATTATAATAATGAAAATTAGACTGATAGAGTCAACTTTCTCATTTACATCACCTTCTTTATGGAGGTAATGACTCGATCTCAGTCATCAAGATTATATTACAGTTTGTCACCCATTCATTTTTTGTTCATGTAGAAACCCAAACTAGAAAAATTTAGGTCATGTACCAATGTTGCCTGACAATGATTCAAACCATTCCAATGTCTGTTTCCCCTTCTTTAACTTCCGAGTCATGATCTGCAGGCTGGTGCAACAGTTTCTGTGTTTTCTTACCTCTGTTCTGGAGCCTACTTCCACGGCATCTGGAATGCAGTGTCTAACATGTGATCCTATCCACATCAATATATCTTGAAATTCTTCAGTATGGTGATTTGAATTTGATTCCCAAAATGCATGTTGGAAGGATGAAAGTGACTCCCAAAACTTGTCCTCTGATCTCTACTTAAGGCCTTAGCCTATCCATACACTAATAGTAATAATAATAAATAACTAAAGAGAAATCCTTCTAGTTCCTTTGAAGGGATAGCAAGACTTTTATATAACTGTTTACTACTGATCTTAAGCAATGCCATTCTAGCTTTGTCAGCAGATAGCTCAAAATCACTGTTATGTGGAGTTCTTATGTAAGAAGTAAGGAATTCTTCTTCCTACCCCTTTAAGCCTTTAACCTTCACATTGTTCCCTATCTCTATCACCTATCTATCTGTCTGTCTGTGTGTCTGTGTGTCTATCTATCTATCTATCTATCTATCTATCTATCTATCTATCTATCTATCTATCTATCATCTATCTATCTATCTATCTATCTATCATTTGTCTATATAGCTATCATCTATTATCTCTATCTCTATCTCATCTGTCATCTATCTATACATCTATCATCTATCAATCTATATCTATCTGTCAATCCTCTATCAATCTATCACCTATCATACTACAAATTATGTACTGCCAAATACTATGTTTTAGTTTAGGGCTGTTGAGAACGATGAACTATTAGAAACATCTTTACAAATGTCACATATTACACAAATACATATATGTCTCCAGTCACAATAGTCAGAGTAGCATTGTCCCACTTTGGATCTGATTTTAAGAGTCTTTGCTCCATATTCAGTACCTCATAGGAGAAACTGAAATCTCTATGCTGGCCTGCAAGGCTCTGTATCACCCAAATTCCCTCATTCACTCTTTCCCAAGGATCATGCAGTCCTTCACAGTTGCTCTACTGTGCCCATATGGGTGCTCTTCTGCTACCTCCCTAACATATTCAATCTTTTTTCTAGATTTCAGTTGAGTCTTCAGTCCCACAGGGAAGCTTTCTTTAGACTTTTTTACTTTTATAGCACTGCCTATGTCTTAACAGTTACCTCGAATGAAGTTTTCTTCTCTTTATTAACATCTGTTTCTAATCTCTCTAGAGAGATGAGAATTCCTGGAAAGTTGAAAGTGAGAGGATGGGAGATGAGAATTCCTGGAATATCATGAGCCAGTTATCAGTTTGGTGCAAAAGTAATTTTGGTTCTTGCACTGCTGGAAATTGCCTTTTGATATTGTAACATATTCTTAATAAATGTGGCTATGTTAAAGATAATATTAATGAGCTTTACTGACTTAGGTTGGTATGCTAATGACATATTACTTGCTGCTTTAATTTTTTATTGTTTGACACTTTCATACTTTGTGTTATGAATTTGAGTCATTTTCACCCCATTTCCTGCTTTCATCTCCCTCTCTCCCAATGATTCTTCTCAACAACCCACCCTTCCCATTTTCATGTCTTCCCTTTGTTTTTTGTCCCACTAATTTAAGTAAGAGTTTGTTGCCTCAGTGGGGTTGCAAGGTTATTTACTGGAACAAGGGAAACTTATCAGCGGCTATGCCACTGAAAAAATAACACTTCTTCCCCAAACTTTATGTTTATTTTACATTATTGAAGTGATGTTGGACAAAAAGCAAATACATGCAATTTTATTGTTCAAGTTCAAATGCATCTTAAAGAATAGAGATAAATAGCACCATCAATATTGATGTGTTCAGCCAAGGAACTGCTAAGGAACATGTGAGTGAGGACACAGTTCAAGAGGTAACAAAAGAGACAAGAGCCTTGAAGATGAGAAGCATGCTGGTGGTCACCAGAAAAGGACAATGACACATTGTTGTTCTCTTTTTTCTGTGCAACAACTATTTCTCCATTGTATTATTCCATATGAAAGTAGATGAAATACTGGTGATGTCCATCTCAGAAGCTGGGCTGACAAGAAACTCTAAAGCACTTCCCAAAACTAAATTTGCGCACACACACAGACACAGACACAGACACACACACACACACACACACACACACACACACACACACACACTCACCACACACGGAGTTGCTAAAATTCTTTCTCAGGGAGAGACAAAAGGCAAAAATCCACCAATATTGACTCTAGGGAACCACTGTGTTTTTAGGGCTTCAATACAGACCATAGATAAGTGAGGGTTTTCTTATAGGGGTGAAAGCACGCCTAGTTCAACTTCCCACACCTGAAAAGCCTTTCATAACAAGGATGAAGGTTTCCTCTATTTGCATATAAGGAATCCCCATTATGCCTCCCTATACTTGAGTACCTTCCCTACATCACACATAGTTGTCAGGAGGTAAGGAACAGCTGGATTTTCAGGTTAATAATTTTACATCCAACTCTGTCCCTCTGTGAGGGGTATAATTCATCAATAAGTGCAGCTGGGATGATCTTATTCATGGGGCAGAACTCCCCAACATGGTAGTTACTTGGCTTAAAGGATGGTCACTAACATGCAAAGACTTTTCTTTGAGAACATCATATATAAGCACTGAGTATCCATATCACTCCCACCCTTCCTTCCCCTATAAGCTCCTCCCATGATCCTGTTCTAAATTCACAGTCTTGCTTTTAATTGTATATAAATAATTATACTCACATATTCTTTAATTAATATCAAATTATTTAAAAATTATTATTTATTAATTATATATTAGATAACTATATAATGCATAATTGTACATATGATATAATTTTATTAAATTATATTAATTATTAAGGATATATATGTACAAACCACTGAGTCCATTTAGCATTGCTTCAATGTTGATGTGTCCAAGGCTAACCACTTGGGATTGGACATTTTATACAGGAACTCCTCCCTGGAAGTAAATAATTCTCCTTCCCTCAGAAGCAGCTGACCATTTGTAATCTATGGATGGGTCCACATGGGCTGTTCCATACCACATTGTCATGTTATTTAGTGTTTTTATTGTTTAGGTATTGTTTAGGCAGTCATATTGTTGAGTTTTCATGAATGCATTTCTTCTCTCGTGCCTAGGAGACCTATCCAGCAACAAATGTACTAGACCCCTGGCTCTTACAGTCTTTTACTTCTTTTCTTGGTTTTTACCTGAGCCTTAGATATAGTGGTTGCATTGCAGATGTGTCAATTGAGGTTGGGTACTCCTCAACCCCTTATTCTCTGCATGTGGATCTGTAATAGTCTCTATCTGCTCATGTATTGAAATTATTTTGCTTTTGATTTTAAGGTTTATTGCACTGTATTCAGATAGGATGCATGGAGTTATTTCAATTTTTTTGTATTTGTTGAGATTTGATTTGTGCCAGTGTGTAGTCTATTTTGGAGAAAGCTTCACAGAGTGCTAAGTAGATGTATTCTTTGGTACTTGGGTAGAATATTATATAGATATCTGTTAGGTCCACTTGATGAAAGATTTCATTTAATTCTGCCAAGTGACCTATTAGAAAAAAGTGGAGTGTTTAAATCATCTTCTGTTATGCAGTTGAGGTTAATCTGATCCTCAAATCCAGTAGTACACTTTTCGTGAAATTGGGTGTGCCAGAACCTACCTACCTTCATTCATTTCCTTTCCCTTCCCTTCCCTTCCCCTTCCTTCCTTCTTTCCTTCCTTCCTTCCTTCGTTCCTTCCTTCGTTCCTTCCTTCTTCCCTCCCTCCCTCCCTCCCCTCCTTCCTTCCTTCCTTTCTTTTTTCCTTTCTTCCTTTTCTCTCCTCCCTATCCCTCTCTCTTTCTGCCTCCCTCCTTCCCTCCCTCACTTCCTTTCCTTTCTTCCTTTCTTTTTTAATTATTTTTTGGCTTTTTAAGACAGGTTTCTCTGTGTACCCCTAGCTGTCATGGAACTCATTCTGTAGACAAGGCTGGCCTTGAACTCACAGAGATGCTCCTGCTTCTGCCTCCCTAAATGCTGGGGTTCAAGGCATGTACCACCACTGGCTTGGATTTTGTTTCTTGATCCGTTCATCAAACTCATATCTTTTGATTGGAGAACTGAATTGATTAAAACATCAAGTTAGTATTGAAATGTTGGTCTCATATTTTTCTTTTTGTATTTTTACACCTATTTTGTGTCTCAATAATCATAGCTTCATTTGTTTTCTTTCTATAGGAACTTGGGTGTGCTTATGCTTATTCCTCTCTTCACTATGAAGTATTGTCCCATTATTCTCAGTAAGGCTGGTTTAGTGGATGGGAATTCACTTAGACTGTTTTTATACCATGAGAAGTTTTTGTTTCTCCTTCAACCATGTGTTGATAGTTTTGCTGGGTAGAGTAGTCTGGGTTGGCATCTGTAGTCTTCTAGAATTTTGAGTACATTGCTCCAGGCTCTTCTGTCTTTTAAAATTTCCCTCAGGAAGTCAGCTGTTATCTAATGGGTTTTACTTTGTCTGTGACATGTAGTGTTTCTCTTGCAGGTTTTGACACTCTTTGTTCTGTATATGTAGTGTTTTAGGAACAATGTGCCATGGGGAGTTTCTCTTTTAGTCCGTTTGGGCATTCTGTGTGCTTCTTGTATTTATATGTGTGTGTCTTTCCCTAGTTTAGGGAAGTTTTCTTATATGATTATGTTGAAAATCTGGTCTATACCATTGATCTGGAATTCTTCATCTCTACAATTCATAGACTTGGTCTTTCCATGGTGACCTAAATTTCTTTCATATTTCCTGTGTGTGTGTGTGTGTGTGTGTGTGTGTGTGTGTGTGTGTGTATGTGCACGCGCATGCATGTGGACACGCTAAATTATATTCTTTGCCTCTATAATACAGTTACTCTATTTTATCTACAAGTGCTGATATTCTGCCCTCCACTTGACCCATTTTACTGATAAAAATTTTCCCTGACTTTTTTAACTAGATTATTCAGTTTTCCATTCCATCTCCATTTCTCCTTGGGTTTTTTTAATACGGCTTTCTCCTTAATAAATTTTCTTTGTCAATTCATCTAGCCGTATATTTGTGTTTTCTTGGATCTGATTCAGAAATATAGTTCACTGAGATATTTGTGCTGTTTTTAAACTCTTTGAATGCTTTGATCATGTTTATGATTGTTCTTTCAAATTCTGTGTCCTGTAGTCCACTAATTAATTGTCTCTGACATTTCTATAGAACTGGTAGATTTGAAAGGACACACACATAGTGCCTTGGCCTTTCATATTGTTTCTGTTTTTGTGATTTTTACCTGGCCCGTGGACTTCTTTCATTGGTTTTGTATCTGATGTTAGATTTTAGGCTGCTTCTGCTGAGTTTAAATTTGATTTTATTTTGCTGTTTCCCAAGCAATTCAATCATGGATGAGGAGCTGATTGGTCAATCTTTCAGATACCTTGTGTTGATATTGGTTTGGAAGGATGAGAGTGATTCCAGTTCAGTTATGACCATGAACATGTGAGTGAAGGACAAATGGCAAACAGTGCTTCCTGAGCTATGCTTGCGAGTACAAAGGTGCCATGGGTTGGGTGGAGTCTTGGACGGTCACCAGGCTAAGACAGTGCACAGACTGCATGGCTGGGACTAGGGTTGGGTATGGGGAACAGTGCAGGTGGGTCATGGTTTGAAAATTCACAAGCTAATCTACTGCACAGGATGCATGATCCAGTCTAGGGCTGGTAATTCCAGACAGCATGAATGGAGGACCAGGTTGGCTCACTGAACTGGGCATGGACATGGAATCTTTCTCTTTACCTTGTATGCATACCCTATTCCATACCAGATACCTTTGCAATCATTGGTTTCCAAACAAAGTATTCATTGTTACACTTTAATATTAAGAGTTACATATTCCAGGAAGACTTCAATGATTGATGTTTCCCATGATGTTCTGTCTCCCACCTTCTTATGGAATCAGCACTGTATTAAAATACTATGTATCAGATTACTTTTAGGCTTCTTTGTATTTTTTTTAAATTAAATGTCTTCCATTTTAATACAACATTTATAAAAGCTGACTTGTCCATAGCACATATACTACAAAATATTTTAAATGAGAAAAAAACTAAAAACAGTAGCTACTATGCATATTTACATGTGATTTTTATTCTGTAACATGCCACAACAAAATTTAGTGTCTCAAATATATTAAATTAAGTTCCTTGTGATTCTGAGATGTTCTGATTCTGGCTAACTCTGAGTATCCCCTCGCTAGGCTGTATATGCGTTGTTGAGCTTCTAGTGAGTTGACCAGTAGCCAAATGTTATAGAGTGGTCTAGCCTGGTGATTGTCCAAGATCCCAGCCAACTCATGCTCCTTTCATACTCCCAAGCACAGCTCAAGTAGCACAACTGGTAAAATACCTAGTGAAAAAGTTATTGTTCAGAAAGCTTGTCTCAGATGTGTGCATTTTCAGCCTAGTACCTTAGCTCTCAACACATGGTCATTTGGGGGTTTTAGAGTATTATAAGACAGAAGACCTACATGCATGAGTACTGCTTGCATCATACTAGGTATTTCTGTTGGCTACTTTTTGTCAAATTGACACAACTAACATCACCATGGATGATGGAACCTCAATCAGAGGCAATTAATTGTGGGCATGTCTGTAGGTATTTTCTTAGTTGAAAATTGATGTAAGAGGATCTAGCCCACTTTGGGTGGTCCCTTCTCTAGACCTATGTAAGAAAAGTAGTTGAACAAGCAAGTAAGCAGCATTGCTCCATAGCTCTGCTTTGTTTTTTGCTTCAATAGCCTGCCTTGACACACCTGCTTTGGATTTCCTCAATGATAAACCATAAACCTTAGCATAAAATATATCTATGCCTCCCCAAGTTACATTTTTTTCCATCACAGCAACAGAGAAGCAAATAGGACAGTGTTAGTGTATGTGCCAATGTAGCTGCTAGGTCCAAGCAGAGCCAATGTGAATGAGCACAGACCAAGGAAGGGAATATACCAAAAGCATGTCTTTACAAAGTATTGTACATGTACACAGAAAATCTCATATTCTGGGAGCTATAGAGATGTTTGGACTGCTGAACAAACTCAAGGACTCATTGCAGATCCCCAATGCTCATGTAAAAAGTTGGGTGTGGCAGCATGTGCCTATATCCTAGAGCTACAGGAGGTGACAACCAGAGGAGTCAAGGGTCAGTCAGATTGCCCTGTCTACACATGCCTATGTACACCACAGTACATCTGCATACATGTATGAACACATATGTACATAACTCTCTCTCTCTCTCTCTCTCTCTCACACACACACACACACACACACACACACACACACACACACACATGAGACAGTTTATTTGTAAGAAAAACATCCAACATGATAAAGTGAGACATCCTGCATATCACTTCTGCTATCTGGTATGTGCTTTCACTGAACACTGCTTTTCTATCCTTTATTAGCTTGAGCTTTTTGACTCTATCAATTCAAATTTTCTCATTCTGTAGGATGTCTTTCAACTTTCTTCATAGTGTAACTATGTAGGTATATGATAAGGTATTATAGCTGTGTCTCTTTCCCCTCATCAATTTTGTTTATTTTTCTTTCAGAAATTTAAAATGTATCCTGTTTGATAATTGATCTTCATTTTTCCATATTCCTTAAATACCCTCATTTTTTTCTTTTGATTTTCCTATGTCTTTTAAATTTCTTTGCTTCCAACTTCCAGTTTGTTAATGTTGCTCTATTCAGCTGTTCAATGGATGCAGTGTTTCTCATCTATTTATGGAAGCTCCACTGGGTGATTTTTTACATCTGTTTACTTATTTTTTTTTAATGTAAGTGCTTTTACCAGCCATTCATTCATCATTTTAGAGCTTTAATCATTTCCCCACACATATTTTAAATTTTCTTTTGGGTAATTGTTTCATGGGAGATGCATGTAGATTGGCTCTTCACGTATTTTTGTAATTACATTTCATTTCCAGTTCTTTCTCAGCAGGAAGTGATGCACAGCATCACTACAGACTGTTTGAAGACCTGTCCCTTCAGGGAACTCAGCATAGCCTTTCATCAGAAACCCCCAGGTATCTCTGACTGCCATGGAAAGATGTTCTGGGGTTGTGGTAGATATATTTTTGGTGGTCATGTTAGCATTTTTAGATTTATTTTGTGTTTTCAATGTGGGTTAATTTAACTCCATCTTTCTGTAACTGCACAATTGAATTGAAAGTTTATTTTTTTATTTATTTTCTACCCAAATTCCAGACCAAAGGAGGAGCTTTTCTTCTTCTTTTGTGTCTAGCAATTAAATGGATTTGTTTTACAATCCATTCTCTCATTGAGCTTGCATAATTTTTAATTTTTCCAGTTTTATAAATTCAGGAACTCATTCTTATTCCAAAGTTGCCATTAAATCCCTATGCTTCAAAGACGTTATTACCTCCACAATCCTTCCTTGACCCCTGATTCCAAAAAGGTATTCTTTGGGCTGTTTCCTACAGTGCATTGAAGTTCCTGGCTACTTTTCTCTGCTCCCTAGGAATTTGTTCCATTGGGGCTTTGTATGTCTTTTAAATAAATAAATAAATAAATAAATAAATACATACATACATACATACATACATACATACATACATACATACAAATATTTTATTTGTTTTGTTTTATCCAGAATATACACTTGATTAGTTATGGGAAATTTTCAGGTCATTAGAACAATGAGCCTGTCTAAAATGTACACATTCAATGTATTTTTCTAAGACACACAAGGAGATGCTAGAAAGCAATGGCACAATCAAGAATGATTTCCACAGAGCATTAAGGTGAAGTTCAGACTCTTCACTCTTTTGCTTTCCCTATGTTGTGTGACTATTTCCTTCATGGTGAATATGACTGTCTCCACATTGAATCAGATCAGCTATTATCGTGTGCAGTGGGCTCTCACAAGATTAGGGTAATTGTCACTTCCTCAAGGAGAGAAGGAAAAATGACAAGATTTACCAGACCCTTTCTTGAGGCTACACAGGCAATAAAGAAATTGCTGGAGAAGGGGAGATTTCAGTGGTATAGTTTCCTGTGAATTGGACAAGAGACAGAAGTGCAGCTTTGGGAACCATCCCTCATTCTGGTAAGGATTTTTAGTGGTGCATATGCTCCACTTTAACCCCAGGAATGTTGTTGGTTCACCAATCTAGACTTGGATGAAATCTTTTCTCTGATCTGTTGTTCTCTCCATCCACACTGACTAGAGGTAGACTACCCAGAAAATGTCCCAGCACACTTGACATTTTTAGACACTTGAGAACAAGAAGAATTATTCCTTTGTTTAATTCCCCCCTCAGTATAGCCATGCCAGGATGGATGAATGATTCTGAGTTTAATGTATTACACTGACAAGGAAATGTATGGCAAGAGGACAAGTGCAAGAAGCCAGTAACAGGCCTACAGGCAGAACAATGCAGTGTGCTGCTGCAGCTCGGCTCATATGTATGCCCTCTTAGTCAGCTTTTCAACGGATGGCTCTCAAGTGATTCTTTCTTTGTCATCTAACTTTCTGCAAGTTTTCTTACCCTTAGTTCATTCATCTATCACTCCAAGTATTGGGGCTCTCTGCTTAAATCTGGACACAGGATGCTTTGACAGCCTCAATAGACACATCTGTTAGCTAGAACATGCATCATTACCAACTCTTCCTAATGCCTATATTATTGCTTTCCATTTTTCTGCTACAGTTTTCTTACTTACATTTTTCTTTGAAATCCACTATACAATTTTTTCTCAGTTTTTCTTCTGCTTCCTTGTTTTTTCTTTCTTCCTATGAGCTAAACAGAGCTCTAAATTTCTTGGAAATAGCTTTTACATATTTTATCATCTATCTATCTATCTATCTATCTATCTATCTATCTATCTATCTATATATCATCTACACTTATCATCTATATATATATATATATATCATCTATCTATCTATCTTTATTTCTATCTATCTATCTATCTATCTATCTATCTTCTATTTATATATCTAGCATCTATATCTATCTTCTCTCTAAAGATATATATTTTCCTCTTTTTGGATACAGGGTAAAAAAGAGCTGGTAATGTAGGGGAAAGTGTCTATTTGGTTTTACATTTTGTTTGATACATCCTCTGTGTTCCCTTTTTGGCTGATCAAGCTGGTACTCAGACTGTGGTTCTCCTTCATCAGAATGATTTGTGGTACATATCTGGTCTCAAATACTAATTCATTACTGAGACTAGTTTGGTCAAGAAGTTTTTTTCAAAGTGATTGAAGATAAGATGGCACAACAATTTTGCAATATGACAAGCCTGGGAAATATAAAAGGAAATAAGGCAAAAATTGAGCCGCTTAACTCTGGGTGATGATTTCTGTCGGCTAATTAAAACCGCATTTTCATTCCTTTCTCTTACTTGCTGAAATAGCTCTCCCATATTTTTCAGAAGTTAATAATCAGTTATTACATGAATTTCATTCACTCTTCACTGCTGGGCTGCTAATTTACAGGCTGGAAATACATCACAGATTTCCAGTGAAGTCTTGCAACTGCCCTTAAAAGCAAGCAATTTCTGGTCTCAGCCCTTGTGTCATGATTGTTCAGTCTTTTAGAAACTCATTTTCCTTCATATTTTATGCCCAACCCCTAGGGAAGAGCCTAACGTGATACTTAGTACTTTAAACTGGTCTTCTAAACATTTTCCTTTGGACCCAGAACTCTGCTTTCAGTACACCAATCAAAGTGGCTTTGTGTACATGTAAGTTGTGTCGTGTCTCCTTTGCTTGCTCAAAACCTTCAGTCATTTCTCACGTCTTAAAATAAAGACCTCATGCGTCCAAAAGCTGTAAGGTCTTTGGACATTTGGCCCAGTGATTTTCTGAACTCATCATCTTGCTTTATTGAAACTCGTCACACACCTTCCAGGTTCACAGCCTTGCCTTGGTTCTTCTTGCTGCTAGGAAACTCCAGACATCTCTAGGCCCCACTTCCTCACCCTTTCCAAGCATTTTCTCAAATGCACTTTCTCAACAAATTACCCCCAGCCTCTACCTTTCTATCATTCTTGACTTTGTTTCCTCCATCATTCTTCTCATATTTCGAGCTGGTAGATATTTCATTCTATTCTTCTTGTTTCTGTCTAGAATAACAGGGCCACAGGCACAGATGTGGCCAATGTTGTTTGCTGCAGTACTCCAATTTCTCAGAATAACACAATCTCTCAACACAAACAACAGAAACACACAAATGACTGAATGGACAGTCATTTGCTATGCACATGTGTTGGTGGGTATTTTTCACTATATCAAGACCAGTATTCCACTTACTGTTTGATCTTATAATCCTACTCATCAAGACCCTCTGCATTTCAGAAAGACAATTCTTTAAATTCTGATATGAGATGGTAAAATTTCCTCTTTAAATCTAATCTTCATTTTTTGTTTGCATAACTTAGAAAAAGCAATTAAAGAAAAAAGTCATAGCTGGGTGGTGGTGGCACTTGCCCTTAATCTCTGTGAGTTCAAGACTCAGCCTAGTCTACAGAATGAGTTCCAGAGCAGCCAGAACTGTTACACAGAGAAACCCTGTATCTAAAAACAAAAACAAAAACAAACAAAGAAAAAAATGTTTCCTATCTCTTCTTTCCTATATATTCGCACATCCCAGACAACAATGATGTGGTTTCATAGGACAGAATGAGCCTGAAGCTCAGAGTTAGTAGTTTTTTCAATTAGACTCCTAGTAAAGCCACCAAATACTGCTTTTAAGAGGGAGTTTAGACTTCAGGAAAATATCTTCTTATCAAAACATTCAATAACACATAGTATGATAACATTATTTAGCATTAATTAAAAACTGTGAAACAAACAGTTCTTTATTTTAATATCATGGATTATTTAGCTCCCAAAATGTCTTTATAAATTTCATCTTGATTTAATGTGCTGGAAAGATTCTTAACATCATGACTCTCTGGTGCATTTATTTTTGTTTGTTTTTAAGGATTTATTTCATTTAAAACTCTGTGTGTGTGTGTGTGTGTGTGTGTGTGTGTGTGTGTGTGTGTATCTACATGTGAGTGTGAGTACCAGGTAGGGCCAGAAGGGGGCATTGGACACCTTAGAGTTGGAGTTATAGTTACAGGTAGTTGTGACCCACATGATGTGGTGCTGGAAATTGAACCCAGGTCCTTTAGAAGTCTAATATGTTCTCATAAACACTAAACCATCTCTATAGCTCATTTTAGTACATTACCAGGTTGAGTCCTCTAATAATAAATTTCTCAGTTTCTCATTTGTTTTGAATCTGGAATTGCCAATATGTCACTACCAATTAGTAAAATAGCTTTCCTGAACAAGGAATTCTTTACCAACCATCCTTTTTCTGTTGAGAATTCCATTTGATGAATCTCTTCCATTTGCCTTTTTTTCTTTTGATCCCCTAGGAAGAGAAAAGCCCTTGTCACTTTCAAACATTTCAATGTCTTAGTTTTCAGCAGCACTCCATCTTGATGTGTCTTTTTTTATGGATGTTTTGGATGTCCAACTATTTGGATTTTGTTGAGCCCCAAGACTTAAAATGTTTTCACCACCATTTTGTGGTGGGTGATATCACTCTGTATGCTGTGAATGTGTTGCTTTGATTGGTTGATAAATAAAATGCTGATTGACAGTAGCCAGGTAGGAAGTATAGGTGGAATAAGCAGACAAGGAGAATTCTGGGAAGGCTGGGTCAGTAGATGGCAGCCAGCTATCCAGGGAATAGCACGTAATGGCACACAGGTGAAGCCATGCAAGATGTGGTAACATACAGATTAACAAAATGGGCCAAGTTTAAATGTAAGAGCTAGTCAGTGGTAAGCCTGAGCTAATGGCCAAGCAGTTATAAATAATATTAAGACTCTGTGTGATTATTTTATAAGCAGGCCATGGAACTGCAGGGCCCAGGTAGGACTCTCTGGCTACAATTTTGAACTTTCAGCCATTGCTTTTTTGAATTTCTTACCTGCTTCTCTTTTTTCTCTATCAGTGTGTATGTTGATATGTGGCCCACTCTTCCCACAGGATAAGTTACTTTTTCTTGGTTTCTCTGTAACTTATGTAACAGGAGATTAGCTTTTCTTATTTGATAGTCTGCCTCTTAAAATGTACTTATGATCTTTAGAGGTTTTTAAAAATTAGGTATTATATTTTCTAACTCCAGGATTTCATGTTTCTCTTCATTTCTAACCTCTTTATTATACTCTATTTAGTACAACGTTGCAATCATAACTTTCTTTACTATTATAATTATGTTTTTTTGGTAATTGAACATATTTATAGTGACTACCTGAAATTTTTTCCTAAATTTGACATCTATGTCATGGAAAAGTAGTTTCTGTGGCGTTTTATAATAAATTGCATGGGTGGTTCATCATTATTTTTTGTGACTCTCATAATTTTTGGACAAACAATGCATGTAGTGGGTAGCCATTCCAGCTTGGATCTGGAAGTTCCAACACCCATTGAGACTCTGGCAACTGTCATGCCTATGAGGCAGGGCCAGGGGAGGTGCCTGGAGACCTGAGAGCTGGATGGGCCAGCAGTCTCTCTGTGCGCTCTCTCTGTGTCAGGACGCTGAACAGTGAAGGTGGACTGTGCAGAGCTCCGGAGAACACCGCTGGACTTCGATACACCTTCCCCAGACCCTGCAACCTACCTATTACTTAATTTGTGAGTTACGTCATTAAATAAATATCTTTTTAACTATGTGCAGTGGCCAAAATAATTTCTCCAATAAATGCAAATCTCAGATAACATATAATTTTTGACAAAGAAGCCAAAACTGTACAATGGAAAAAAGAAAGCATCTTCAACAAATGGTGCTGGCATAACTGGATGTCAACATGTAGAAGGCTACAAATAGATCCACATCTGTCACCATGCACAAAACTTAAGTCCAAGTGGATCAAAGACCTCAACATAAATCCAGTTACTCTGAACCTGTTAGAAGAGAAAGTAGGAAGTAGTCTTGAACACATTGGCATAGGAGATCACTTTCTAAATATAACACCAGTAGCACAGACACTGAGAGAAACAATCAATCAATGGGACCTCTTGAAACTGAGAAGTTTTTGTAGAGCAAAGGATACGGTCAACAAGGCAAAGTGACAGCCTACAGAATGGGAAAAGGTCTTCACCAACCCCACATCTGACAGAGGGCTGATATCCAGAATATATAAAGAACTCAAGAAATTAGACATCAAAATACCCAACAGTCCAATTAAGAAATGGGCTATAGAACTAAACAGAGAATTCTCAACACCACCTTACACCTGTCAGAATGACTAAGATCAAAAACACTGAAGACACCTTATGCTGGAGAGGATGTGTAGCTAGGGGAACTCTCCTCCACTGCTAGTGGGAATGCAAGCTTGTGCAACCACTTTGGAAATCAATATGATGCTATCTCAGAAAATTGGGAATCAATCTCCCCCAAGACCCAGCATATACCCAAGAAATGCTCAATCATACCACAATGGCACTTGTTCAGCTATGTTAATATCAGCATTGTTTGTAATAGCCAGAACCTGGAAATAAGCTAGATGACCTTCAACTGAAGAATGGATAAATAAAATGTGATACATATACACAGTGGAATACTACTCAGCAGAGAAAAACAATGACAGCATGAGATTTGCAGGCAAATGGATGAATCTAGAAAAAATCATCCTGAGTGAGGTAACTCAGATTCAGAAAGACAAACATGGTATGTATTCACTCATAGGCGAATACTAGATGTAAAATAGAGATGACTAGACTGCTACTCACAACTCCAGGGAGGCTACCTAGAAAACAGGACCCTAAGAAAGATGCAGGGATCACCCAATGACAGAGAAATAGATGAGATCTACATGAACAACCTGGACTTGAGTGGGGGAATTGAAGGGCAAGTTTTGAGGGAAAGAGAGCTTAAGGGAGCAGGAGATCCCAGCTCATCAAGAACAGAGAGGGAGAACAAGAAATAAGAGATCATGATAAATGAAGACCACATGAGAATAGGAAGAAGCAAAGTGCTAGAGAGGTCCACAGAAATCCACAAAGATACCTCCACAATAGACTACTGGCAATGGTCGAGAGAAAGCCCGAACTGACCTACTCTGGTAATAGGATGGCCAAACACCCTAATTGTCGTGCTTGAAATCTTACCCAATGACTGAGGGAACCAGATGCAGAGATCCATGGTCAGGCCCCAGGTGGAGCTCCAGGAGTCCAATTGGAGAGAAAGAGGAGGGTTTGTGTGAGCGAGAATTATTGAGACCAAGCTTAAAAAAAACACAGGGACAAATAGCCAAATGAATGAAACACATGAACTATGAACCAATATCTGAGGAGTCCCCAACTGGATTCAGGCCCTCTGGATAAGTGAGACAGTTGATTAGCTTGATCAGTTTGGGAGGCATCCAGGCAGTGGGACTGGGACCTGTCCCCTGTCCTCAGTGCATGAGCTGGCTGTTTGGAACCTGGGGCTTATGCAGGGACACTTAGCTCAGCCTGGGAGGAGGGGACTGGACCTTCCTGAACTGAATCTATCAGGTTGATTTCAATCCCCAGGGGAGTCTTTGCCCTGGAGGAAATGGGAATGGGGGGGTGGGCTGGGGGGAAGGGGTGAAGGGTGAGGACAAGGGAATCCATGGCTGAGATGTAAAATTAAATTAAATTATAAAATAGAAAATTAAAATATCAATTGAAAAGCAAAAAAAAAAAAAAAAAAAAAAAGAAAGGGTATTAGTCACCATGGAGGATGACATCATTAAAAGCAAGCACTTAAATTTGAAATGTCTTAATACAAAATTTATTCTGAAACAAAGAAGCAAGAACATTTGATCTTCCCAAGACACTAGGTGTTCTTAAGTAACAAGTCTCCTTGAAAAATAAACGTGCATTTAAAAATAAAGAATATACAATACTATTCCTATTAATAAAAATGTTATTAATGATAGTTTTTTGCCAATGTGATGCTAATGGCCAGCAGGCATTTAGGGGAATAATTTAAATTAATAGGAACAAGTCTTTGATTTGTTAGAAAAGCTTGTGCATAAAGGACATGCTTTCCTTACATGAATGAGCATGAGTCTCTTTGACTGAAGGTCTTGGAGTTTGGGTGTTTGCTTTCTTCCTTTCTTCTGAATGGAACTGATTCTTGGCCTTAATTATTTAAAATATAATGGATGGAGTACATGTCTTGCCAGCAAAAAAAAAAAAAAAAAAAAAAAAAAGGAACTGTCTGAATTCATGAATGATTTTTCTCTTTATGAAAAATTTAAAAATAATTTCAATATACTTTTAATAGTTTTTCATCTTTCCCAAGAGGAGGCATTTGTAGTTTGTGACTGTGTGACTGTGTGTGTGCATGAGAGAGAGGGAGAGACAGACAGAGAGAGAGAGAGAGAGAGACAGACAGACAGAAAGACAGACAGGCAGAGAGAATGCATGTATTGTGATTGCTTAGTTTTTGAGACTATGTCTCATGACAAGGCTTCAAACTCACTATAGTCAAATGTGACCTTGAATTTCTGATCTTCCTGCTTCCAACTGGTGTTGGGATGGCAGGTTTGAGCCACAGATCTGGTTCACACAGTTAAATGTACTGAACCTTGGTCTTCCTAAATGCTAGGAAAGTGCTCTAGCAACTGAACTACAGTTCGAGCCTCTGGTTTCAGTTTTTAAATTTACCAGATTACTGATTTATTAGGCAGGATTAACTAAGATATAACATCAGAACCAGAGAGAAGGAAGGAAGGGAGGGAGGGAGGGAGGGAGGGAGGGAGGGAGGGAGGGAGGGAAGAAGGAAGGAAGGAAGGAAGGAAGAGAGGGAGGGAGGGAGGGAGGGAAGAAGGAAGGAAGGAAGGAAGGAAGAAAGGAAGAAAGGAAGGAAGAAAAGAAAAGAGAGGAAGGGGAGGAGAGGAAAGAGAGAAAAGGAGGGAAGACAGAGACATTGAGAGAGAAAGAAAAAGAGGAGCAGGGAATCCTGACCACACTAGTGTGTCAAACCCAACCCTCTAGGGAGATTTTGTAAGCTTTAATGTGTGCTGTCTATTTACTGTAACATTTTTTTCATTACAAATAAAAACCTGGCATGTCTTTGAAGTCTTAACTGCATCAAAGACTTGTTCCCATTAATTTTAAATTGCTCTTCCTAAAAGCCTGTCTACCCTTAGCAGTGCATGGAAAGGATGCCCTGTTTGGCTGATCCCTGGGTTCTCAAAACAGAACCTTTTAATTGATCCTCTTACATTTTTGCATCAAATAATAGGGAGCAAAAATGTCTTTTAACTTGTAAAATAGCCACATCTATTAGAGACCCTGAAGGCAGATGGAGCTGAAGAAAGCATCTGGCCCCACCCTGGGGTTCTGGACTTAAGAGGAAACCGGAAATTGAAGGACTAAATGTACATTTGAGGCAACAATTGCCAACTTGTGATTAATGTCTATGGCAGTCAGGGCAAAGGGAAATATTCTTTCATATAAACTAGCATTTCAGGGTAGTTTTAAAGCATTGTACCACAGAAATTTGGTAGTTACAGATTTAAGGACTTTGGGCTGGCAGATCTTAATCCTGTTTCTCAGAGTCTGCATCACATTTATTACACATCCACTTGTCTTGAATTTCCATTTTCCTCTCTTATAAAATGTCCATTGTGTGTTTACCATTCCTTGGCTCTCTTTTCATCCAGAAGTTTCAGGTAAATCTTTTACTCATGTTTTAATTTTATACTCCATTGACAAGTCTTGTTAACTTTGCACAGATCAACAGATTGAGCCTCTAGTGGCCTCACAGTAACCCAGCTCACAGCTGAGAACCAGCATTAAGTAACTCTTACTTTTCCTTCCAGAAAATATACATCACTAATGCTTTTAGCCAGGAGTTTTTCACATAGGAATAACTTTAAAACAGTGAAGCTACAAATTTTCAGCAGTAATCACACACACACACACACACACACACACACACACACACACACACCTGAAAAAATCTCTTAATTCGTGTTTAGAAAACAACTGATTGAATTGTGTTATTTGGTTGTCAGCATTTACTTAGTGATTATTAACACTGAAACACTAGAACCAGCTGCCTAACCACTTAAATAGGTCTTTCCCCTTCATCTTTGCCATAAGATGAAATTAACCCTCTCCTTCCAAAGTTGCTTTTTGTTCATGGAGCTTGCCACAGCAATGGAAAACAAACAAGATACTTCATTTTAAAAACTGGTGTACAGAATGGGAACAAGAAGTAAGAGGGCTGAGATGAGCAATCTATTAGACAACCCATATAAAATATTTAAACTAGGGCCAGGTACACCATAAGTGGTACCTACATGAATCCTAGAAGATGTGTTTTATTATAGATATTATAGATTCAGAAAGCCCTTAAGAAGAATGAAGGAATGCATGCATCAATGCATGAGTTTCTATCTCATATTTAAGGAAGTGTATTTCACTGGCATCATAACTCTACAAACACAAATATTGGACAGTAAGCACTGTTTTCTTATTCTTTGAAAATTTCATGTATGTGTGCATGTATCTTGATTATATCCCTTTACTTTTTCCTTCCAACCGTCATGTGCATATAGCTTTAGGGTCATACTTTTGTAAATGTGAACTTGAAGGAATGTGGACTGGGCTTAAAAGCTTATAACACAAACCAAATTAATACCAATTTAAATTTTAGGGTTGTTAAAATAATGCTAGATTGAGTCTCCTTGGGTCCAAACATAAACAGGTTGTGTTTTGCTTAAGTACTACAAAACCAGAAAATAAGAAAATGAGAAAATTAGCAGCTATTACATACCTATTGTATACTACCTAGTATTTTAAAATTAAAACCAGTAAACAACCCGGGTATTTTTTTCTTTTAACATAATGAAGACTGAAACACTCCAGCTGTAAAGTATCATATACAGCATTCTTCCAGTTAAGGTTAAAAAAATATATTTTAGGGTTGCATACTAAACTGGTTAAAATATTTGCTTTACATTTATAAAAGTGATTCTCATAAAATCAGTAGAAGTTAATTGAAGGGACTGAGGAAAAGGTGTGTCAAAAAGGAGGAAACATGAAGCCAGGACAAGATTGCTTTCAAGATTTAATTTCTTGTCTTTTAATGTGTTTGAATGTATTCTTGCTTTACAGTTGCTTAGCATGTTATGCATGCATGTTTCTGTTATTTGGTAGTGTGTCTTCATATTTCAGAATGTGCCAACAAAAACTTAAGGGACAGATGCTTACAAAACTGCCACCACTTTCAGAGGCCTGATAGCCTTCTAGAAATGCTAGTCGCTGTATCGTCTGAAACCTGATTCAACCTGCATATCAAATCTCCATCTCAGCTACAAACACTTGACTCCACAGGCAATTTGTAGACAGGAAACATATAGCAAATTGTTCTTGGGCAGATAGACCTGACAAGGTTAATGAAGATGGCAGTGTTTTGGTGCCAAGTGAGGAATGAACCTTGTCAGAACCTTGGTGTCTATAAAACAGAATGAGACACAAATATTTCAACATCACCCTCCTGTCTTACTAAAATAATTTTCTACCTTTTAAATTGAGCAATTGACTTGGAAGGTGTGTTTCAACTTGTGGACTTGTATTGAGCAAAACCAAGAGAGTAATGGGGTAAAATACACTTAATGATGAGTCAAAAGTGAAACTGGTTTGGCAAATTTACCTCATCTCAAAGCAAATAATTAACTCACCATAAACACTAAAACCAATTGCACCCAAGTCAAGGTGAAGCTGAAGGTCATGGCATTATGGCCTTAAATATCTGCAAACATGTTTTGAGATTTCATGGACTATTGCTTTGAAGGATAAGAAAAAGACTTTTTAGTCTTGTGTTGAATGATGCATTGGATTTATCAATTATTGGGATTCCCCAATAATAAGAAATTCATGAATGAGGTTTTTAACTAATAACCAGATTTTACTTTCAAGAAACAACTGAAAAATTATCTGAGACACATTCTTCTGAAAACTTTCCAATTCTCTGCCTGAAATAGAATTTGATTCTTCCTGTGTAAAAGTGGGTTGTTTTAGGACTCACTAGTAATCAATAGAATGCAATAAATATGATGCTATTTAGTTAGGTCTGGATTCTAAAGTCTGCAGCTGTTTCTGCCTTAGATTCACTCTGGAATGTGTCAGAGGGTATACGATATGAGCCATACTGTCCCCTGAAGGCACCATGTTGTAAGAAAACCCAAACCATCTCAGAAAAAGAAAAAACAGGGAGAACAAATCTAGAGAGAAGTGTTTTGTAGGCCACCCACAATTTTTCTTAGCCTCACTTTGGGATATTCCAACTCTGACAAGCACTTAGCCACAGCCACAGTTCAAACACAAAAGGTTTTTCCAGATTGCTTAACGAGAAAGTTCATGAGAGGTAATAAACTTGCTATCTGAAGTTACTAAGATTGAGACTGATTTCTCTCATGGCATTAGTGAGCTTCCAGTTCGGGTATTCCTATCACAATTAGCATGAATTTATTCTCACCAAATGGTTCCAGGCAATAGTTGGGAGTCTTCATATGAAGATGAATGAATGTCTGCAATTTGCTCATTCAGTCTGCTTAGTTTTCCTTTAGCAGAAAGATCTGTAATATCTGTCCAGTTTGTCATTTATTTCTGGGCTTTGCTTTAAGTATTAATGCAATATGACTTGGAGCACTAGAATCCACCATGAAAGCTGTTTTGATGGTTTTCATCATTTACATTGTAGTGTGCCTGTTTGAAACTTTCATAATAGGTGTTAGCCTAAATTTCATTCATTTAATGAATGACCAGAATATTTGTGATATATTTTTATTTTCTCTTTTTATAACTTTCATTTTTATATTTATTTATATACTTTCCCTTTTATTTTCACATTCATACTTACATGCTTTTACTCCTGGCCTGTTCAAGTATTTTATTTACTTTTTATAATTACATTTATTTATCTTATATACATGTTGTGATTGTGTGCATGCCACAACACGCATGCAGAGGTCACATGTTAACATTTAGGACTCAATTCTCTCCTTCTACCCTGTTCATGGGAATCCAGTATGGAACTTAGGTCATAGGCCTGTCGGCAAGTGTCTCTACTTGTTGAACCATCTGGTCAGCCACCAGGTGCTATTTTTGAATTGAGTCATTTGTCAGTGACAGGATTATTTATTCACTTGATTAAAGTTTTTGAGTCATTTGGATCAGTGGCTAACCTATTGCCACGACAAGAGTTCTAGTTCAATTTCTTCATTTGATTTTTGAATGCCATCCTTTTCTGTTTTCTCGTTTGCTGTGTGAGCCACCTTCTTTCCAGCACCCCACACCTTCTTCCCACATGTACACAGGCAGGAAAAACTTATCATGTGTTTCATTTTATAACTGTAACAATCTGTAAAAGCGATTATTTCTTGATTTATTAACTAAAAAATAAGATAGTATTTATGGGTAATAACAGTTTAAAATCGACTACTGATCTGTTGCCTGGATTTGTAATTCTCATGGGCATTATGAATCTTTTTTTTTTTTTTAAGAGTAAGACATGTGCATTCCTTTCTACACTGGAAATTCTCATGGCCTTGGCCCAGAAAGTTCATTTCTAATGGAATTGTGGCTCACCACTGGCTACGTGTATCCTACTTTTGCTACTTTGCTATTCACATATATCTTGATAATTTGGGTTTCTTCTGGAACTTTCAGAGGTGGAGGATGAGGGTGAAGATGAAGAGTGGAAGGGCAGAAGGGAGAGAAGTGGTGAGGTGCAATCCTTGTGCTTGCCCATGACTCAGAGTGCCTTTGAAAGGTGTCAGGTCTCAAAAGGTATCCATACGTGGCTTAGGACTCTAGCAGTGCTTTTTCTGTCTCCAAATTGCAATGGTGCTTCAGCTGGAACCAGCCCATTTTATCCCGTGTACACAGACAGGACTTTGTTTTCTGTTTAACTGACAAGAATTATTTCCATGGGCTCAATATGAGAGATATCCTTCCTTTGTCACAGAATTAGCCATTATGTATCACCTCTTCAGGATTACCCCTGGATACAGAATATTCTGCTGTCTTTTAAATTTAGATGATAATAACTTTGCTTATTTTAGGTGCATCAGCAATCTATATGTTATCTATTTCTGCTCCTGTCTTGAATTTCCCTATTGGTTTTAATTGGTTTTAATCTATATGTTATCTATTTCTGCTCCTGTCTTGAATTTCCCTATTGGTTTTAATTGAAAAAATTCAGCACAACCAGAAGGAACTAGGGAGAGATGTGATGAAGAAAATATAGAACTAGACATGGCAAAGATCACTGAGGACAATGAGGAATCAAAGAGAAGAGAGGAGGCAGAAGCCTAAGATGAGAGGCTTCTTTAGTCTCAAATCTCTACTTTTGAATTCTCTTAACATTTTCTCTCATCTCTTCTCTTCCTTCTCATTCTCTGGGTTTTGTTTGGGCTGTACCCTTCCTTCCCCACTTTCTCCAGTTCCACACACCTCCTGTTCACTCCTGTTGCCTTTCAAGGAGAAGCTCATTAGACCAATTTGAACTTGTTCTTCAGGTTAGAGTGCCATTCAGAGCTGATTGTTTGCTCCTTGCTCTTTCCTTCCTCCCTCCTTTCCTTTGGCCTGTCCCTCCTCTTCTTCCTTCTTTTTCTACAGCATAGTCTATTGCACTATTTATGTCACTATTTATGTAGTATTTTGCTAACTATTACTCATCTCCTCTACTTACATTCTTTGTTACTACAAATTTACTATGTACCAACCTCCAACCAAGCTCATTGCTTGGGGCTCTGATGCACGTGGATGGCATCAGAGGGGTTTCTAGGGTCCTGTTGGGTTTGTATGAGTAACGACATTGCAGAAATTGGTAAGAAGAGGGTAAGATATTTATTCTCCCCCCCCTCCTCTCTCTCTCTCTCTCCATATATATATATATATATATATATATATATATATATATATATATATATATATATATATATATATACACACACAGTGGGCTTCAGGCTAACCCATTCCTGTCCCAAAGAACAACTCCAATCAGGTAGCCCTTTCTTAACACTGTTCATTTCCCTTGTCTTTGCAGACCTTGTGGCCACATCACTTCAAATAATGGCTCTGAAACACCACACTTTATCTTACGGCAGTTGTATATCTTATATATAAGAATATAGAGCTTATCCATCAATGTGTGTGCACAACATGTTTTCTGGTGGACACAGGCATGAGAATCAGGAACAAAATGCTATGTTGAAAGAATGAACTGATATAGACACAAGAAGCAAGGAAAAAAACGCATTCAGTTCAGGGACATTAATTACTTTTGTGGTCACTGATGTTCAGATGGGTGGGGTTGAAGGTGAAGGACTGAGAACAAAAGTGGTTGGAACACTTACTCCTATTAGCAGCAGTAGTTAATGTTGCCATTGTTTAAGTCACCTAGATTCCATTTATGGTCCTAGACAGTATAGTTCAAGAAAAGAAGTGGAAATTTGTAGATGAGATATCAAATAATTTGGCAAGCAGATGTGAAGGACAGTGGTTGACTGCAGTTCTAAGGCAAATATGTTTGAGGACATAGCCTGGGGTTTTGCTAAGGTTACCATGCAGTTATTGGCTGCACAGATGAAATTTCCCTCCCTCTTATTTCAAAGTCTCCTAGAGATGCACCAAGACATAAGAACCTTGTTTTCACTTGTTTTCCTGGATCCTCTCCTCCTAGCTGAGGAAGCCCATCTTTTTCTCCTGAGGGTTCTATCCATCTATCCATCTTCTGAAGAAAGGACTCCACTGACTGTAAAATGTAGACACAAGGGGCTGCGGGTTTGCAAGCAGCTATAAGTTGTGTTTAGGACCTACCTCCAAATTTTCCTTATTTCCAACAGTGTCACCAAAGACTCAGTTGCCAAAATAACGAAAGCACAAGAAACACACAACCTGACATCTGTTAATGGAAAAAATTTTATACAGTACAGGAGATGTAGTATATTACAAAGCTGTTCTGGCCAGAGTGCCAAATATGACAGTGAGATCTAAAGATGTTTATGGTGATATTTTGTGCTGAAATGTGATTTTATTTGTATGTTAATAAATAAAGTTGCCTGGGGGTCAGAGCTAATAGCAAGCTATTTAGCAGAAGTCTGGTAGTAGTATCACACACCCTTAATCCCGATCACTTGACAGGCAGATCTCTGTGTGTTCAAGGATACAGCCAGCATGGAGAAACATGGCTTTAATCTGAATACCAACCATAGAGACCCCAGGACTATATAGACAGGCAGTAATGAGGAGGTCATGTGGTCGGGTTTACAACCAATGAGAAGGCAGAACAGAAAGTCAATAAAATGACAGACACACAGGAAGTAGGTCTCTTTCTCAGGGGAAGGACAACAGCAGCAGTGGGTGGTAAGAAGGTTGTCTCAACTTTTGGCTACTGCTCTCTGATCTCTGGGCTTTTAACTCTGCATTTGGCTCTGTGTTTCTTATTTAATAAAACTGTTCAGAATTACATCTACAGATGTTTAACAAAGAAAATAGAAACATTAAGACACATTATCAGCATGCATGTGATAACATAATTTGGCTATTTGTGTTGGTATAGGCATCGGGGATCAAATTTGGGGCCTTGAGCATGCTCAACAATTACTCCCAACTGAGCTGTGTTCTTAGCCTAAGGATGTTGCCTTTCCTTCATTGGATTGAACATTTGCAAATGGCTCCAGTCTGAAAAGTCAACATCAGAAATTTGGAAAAAAATGAGGTTGAAATGCTGGAACATGGTAGGTATTCTGAAGCAAGGTGAGACACCAACACAAGGGAAGTATAAGCAGGCAGCTCTTATCTGCGACCTGCCTCTTTTGGATCAGTCAACATTCTAGTCATCCCTTACTTGAGAGGTTTCCTGTGGCAAGAGATTGGAAGTGTTAACATTAGGACAATCCCAGAGAAATCTGGATGCTCAATCACTCTGTTTTCTCTCCTCTAACTGTACTTTATCTGGAAAATATTCCTTGGAGGACAACGGAAAACACCACTGCTCACCAGGTTCTGGTGCCTATCTAAGCTAACTGGCTACTTGGACAATTGTATGCTACAAAAATTATACTACTCAGGTAATATACACAAGAGACATATGAGATACTTGAGAGCATTTACAGCAGGATTACACTATAGATTATTTGCTTGTAAAGGAAGGCTATGTTATCTTCAGGCAATAGACACACTTCATGGCTGACCAATGAGCCTGTACAGACTGAATCACTAACTATGAAATACCATGTGATTATGCAGTCTGAATTGCCTATGATGAACTGAGAATTATTTGATCCACTGAACCATAAAATTAGACATGAGCAGCTGCATTTCATTATGAAAGAGGAGTTACATTTGTACAATCATAACAGATTTGGAAAGCCTAAATACAATGCAATGCAGGACGTGACCCTGTGTACCTCTTTTCTTGCTGTACTATATAGCGCCTTCACTCCATAATTGTGAACTCAAGGCAAGTATCAAATGACCAGTCAGATGAGCAAAAAGTTCAGTCTTGGCTTGTGGATGGATATGCAGGGTATACTGCCACTGCCATTAAAATGAGGTAGATAGCTTTTTTTTTTTTTCCCTCTATCCAGACCTGGCCTTCAAAAACAGTGACAAACATAAAATGTCTTCTCTTTATAGATATAACATGAAGATCAAGTAATCAAGCATTTGACAAATCTGTATAAAACCCATGTGCATAGTGTCTATTTTCTTTCCCTGTTGACTTTAGCGTGGGAGGTTTAAATATCCATGTACCTATAATCAGAATGTAAAAATCCATGTGCATACAATGAGAATGTTTGCTCTGTGTACTACCTTCATTTTTCTACCTTTTTGGACTTATGTCACCAAAGGAATAAAGGGCAACAAATGTTCTTGATAGAGTGACTGCACTTTATGATGAGACAGGATTAAGGCTGATATTAAACAATATGGGCAATCAGGATTATGATTAGAATAAAGAGAATTTTCTGGTAGCATCTTTTAACACTTCCTTTACAGATAGTTCTAGGCAATGGAAAACTGCAACCACCTTAAGAATCTGATTCCACAGGAGTGAATAATGGTGCTATCATTAAATGCCCCACCCAGCTGAAGTACCACTTATTGACATATAAACAGCTTGAACCAGCACCTGAAGTCTTCCAATTGCTCAATTCAGAGGTGGAGGCTGGAGTAATCTCTTTTTGGCCTGATCTGACTAATAAATTATAGAATCTCTACTTGGGTCTTAGATTTTGAGAACACATGAATCTCTGCTATCTGCATGCTTTACTTGGGTATTCCATTGTTCTCTCAGTCCCAGTTTTAAAGGCTCCATGTTGATGGTTGAAATCTCCAGCTTTCTAGTTGTCTCTGGGTGGAGAACTGTAATCAGAGTCATGAGTAGTTACACACAATTGAATACCCTTGTAGTCTAGTTCATTTCAGCTGTTTTGTAACTCATTTAGAATGTTGGCTCATGTAAAACAATTGCCAGTTTAGGGCTGTTATCGCCAAGCTCAAGAGTTCTGTCTAGGTTTGCTATGAAGTTGATCATTTTTGTAATGCTGATTTAGAAACCGTCTTCCTAGAATTCAAACCCATTGTCAGCCTAGCTAGTAGAAGGGGAGATATGGTAAGTTTTCAGAAAATGAAATGTTTTACATTCTGTGTTAAGATTTTTATAGGAGACGATTTTCTTTAATGAACTTCTCCCTCCTCTCTCTTTTCCCTTTTTTGCTTCTTTCCTTCCTGCATTCTCTTCCTATTGGTCCTGTGTATTAAACACAGGTCTCTCTGAATGATAAGCACATACGTTATCACTGAGCCATACCTATAGGCTACAGCGTTTGCATATATTTGCTTTCAATATTTCTTGTTATTATTATTTTTTGTAATTGGGCCAAATTGGATGCTCTCTCTTGGATCCCCTTGGACACACACATACATGTAATATGTAGTGTACAACTAGGAGGCAAAGACTTGAGTAAAGGTGCAGTTACTAAACTGAAATGCATGTAAGTAAAATAAAAACTGTGAAAGTGCATTGTCTTCATAGGACGTGTGTCACCTGGCTCTTTTTCTACTTGTTAAGTGTTGCTTAACAAGCACAAAATACTTCCAGTGGGTTTTGGATAGTGTACCCACAATGTTGTAATAGTATTGTAATTTGCCATTGGATTGTGTCTCTCATTGGTCACCTCTACCATAAGAACTAAATGGTATTTTAAGCATGTATCATTGATACATGGTTGTACAGACAACCATAGCTGCTTTGAGTTTATGAGGGAAAGATCCTGCCATATTCAGAAGATAGTGTTTTACCCCAGTATTCCCCAATCTCTGCCCCTTACAATATTTCCACCCCCTCTTCTGTGATCTTTCCCACAACTTGGGAAGAAAGGAAATAGATGTTCCATTTGTGGTTTACATTATTTCTTGAATTGAAGACATCTTGGCAAATTGTATCATGCACAGAAGTTGGTGACAACAGGCTGGGTATGACAAACTACATCGCAGAAAATCCTGAGGCAAATTTCACCCTGACACAGCACAAGCTGCCAATCAGTCTCCTTTCGTGGATAAAGAGAGGCAGGGACTGACTTGATTTCAAAGAAGTACACTCATATGCAAGTAAGAACTGCACATTTGTCTGGCTGTTGGCTAGAAAGCACCTGTCTTCATATAGACTTTGTGAATTGCTGCATATCTCATTCTCCACAAGGCTGGCTCAGGCACATTCTCATGGCAATTATTTAAGATCCATAGACTAAAGAGAAATATACAGGTTTCTTTTCAATATAAGACAAACATCATATTTGTTTAACATTTCATTGGCTAAAACATTACATTGGCTAGACTAAGAATAAAAGTGTGAATAATACAGGTCCCACCTCTATAAGAAAATTATGAAGTCACATGACTCGCTAGCCATTTATAGGAAATGGCGAGGAAATCAGAACACTTAAAGCATCGTCCTTCAATGAAAGGAGAAGAATAGGGTGTGTGGCAGACTCTGAACTCTTGCTAGAAGCTGGAGCATGTTTCTCTCTTACTGAAAGAGTGAAGAATAATGAAGAACAGGGAGCATTCTCAGATGGAGATGGAAGCATGTTTAATTTCCCTCTTCAGTTAGAAACTGGGACATAATGGAAGTCATCAAAACCATTAAGTTTACTCCTAATTAAGCATCTCTCAGGAGAAAATTCATATCCTCTGCCTCTCTTAGGATGCTGTTTAAGAGTGTTCATTGTCAAGTTTTTCTTACATTAAGCTGCCTTTGTTTCCCCTAAGCACATTTTTCCCCTTGGCTGAACTGGAGAAAATCATTCGTTGATTCAAAAAATATTTCTTGACTAGGTATACAACATTTTTTAAAAATTAAATCTCTTTTCCAGACATGCTTACCTGGAAAACAGATATGTTAGTTTGCCCAATATGTCAATATTTTTGCATGCAAATGCTTTTAGACATAAGAGGAAAAATTATTGTTAATATATTAATGAAAATGTTCGCTGTAAGAAGAAACTGAAAGACAGCTTCCATGGTTGACCTCCATACTCTTTCTATAGAACAGGTCAGGTCAAAGTCTTATGACCAGGTGCTCATACTGCATGGGATCCACTGTAACTCCTGGATCCTTTCCTGTTATCTTTAGACCCAGGTCAGTGTTCATTAGTTTGCTTGCTAAATTCGTCTTTAAGGAAAATAAAGATTGACGCTACTTTTTTTTTTTTTAAGATAACACTTTATTTGGAATGGTAACTTCCAGTCTATTTTACAAATATATCAATTATTATTTCCTGTAGATGGTCTTTGCTTTGTTTCTTTTTTCTTACTGTCTTCATTTTCTCAACCCTGATTAGGAAATGAATATTTTTAAAACAATCTTTTGTTGGAGCATTCATGTGACTCATTTGCAAAGTAATTATCTAATAAACACTAATGCCATAGATTCCTCTGATTCTCAGCATTGCAAAAAGAAAGAAGAATATTTTGTAAGGAAGGCTATAGACAATAGAAAAGCCAAAAGGACTAGGTTAGAGATTTTGAGGCTTATCTGGGACTTTATCAGTGACTGTAAAAAAGTGTGTGCTCATAACCTAGTTAGCATAGTGCAAGGGAAGGAACACCCTAGGAAGGGGGAATTTTCTTTTAATTTTATTTATACATTTAATTTCATGGCTGCACTGACTGACTTTTGAGTACTGAAACCCATTGCATTTCTAGAATAAAAATAATGTTCAATAATGTGCTGTGCTAAATTATTTTTTAAATTAGTCTTCTCTTGTATGTTGTGTGCTATAGTTTAGATCTTAAATCTTCCAAAGGCCCATGTAAAGCTTGGTAACCATTCTAAGGCATTACTGGAAGCTGATGGGACCTTAAAGAGGTGGGGCTTTATGTGGTGGAGTTAGATCACTAGAATCAAATCCTAGCCTCCCTCTCTGCTTCTTGGACATCATAAAGTAGTATTGCCTTTCATCAAATTTTTATGTTCCACCATGATTTAATGCCTCACTACAGACCCAAAGGCAGCCAGGGCAATGATCATAAGAGAAAACTTCTCAAGAAGTGAATCAAAGATAAACTTTACATCTTCATAATCTGTTTATCTCTAGTAGTATGTCACAATGATGCTAACATATTGTAGATTGGACTTCTTAGAATTTTGTTAAAGGTATTCAGATCTACACTTGTGAATGGTGTTGATGCTCAGTTTTATTGAATATTTGGTCTGTTTTTGATGTTAGGATACAGTAGTAATGCTGAGCAGTGTTTCCCTTCCTGTTATCTAAAAGAGATTTTGTAGAATTGGTACTATTTATTGTTATTTTTTAAAAAAAATCCCATTCACATTAGTTGACCTTAAAATTTACTGGTATTTTAAAGTAAGAATAAATAACTTCAATGTTTATAGCAGTATTGGGAGAATCTAATTTATTTTGAGAGAGTTTTGAATATTTTTAAGCTATAGATAAATTTTGCCTATGTTTTCCTATCAGTGTGCACAAAGATTTTAGGCACTGCTTTATCTTTTTATCTTCTTTTAAGATTACAAGTGCAGGCCGGGCGGTGGTGGCGCACGCCTTTAATCCCAGCACTTGGGAGGCAGAGCCAGGCGGATCTCTGTGAGTTCGAGGCCAGCCTGGGCTACCAAGTGAGTCCCAGGAAAGGCACAAAGCTACACAGAGAAACCCTGTATCGAAAAACCAAAAAAAGAAAAAAAAAAAAAAAAAGATTACAAGTGCCTACAGTTTTAGTCTCTATTTTATTTTCAAAATTGGTAATAGATAACATTTTTCTCATTCTTTCTAGAATTTACTATTCTACTTTCTGATTTGTTCTTTTTAATTTTCTTCTTCCTCTCAGTAAGTCTATCCTGCTCTTGTATGGTTAAGTAGTAGGACGGGAGGAGGAGGAGGAGGATGAGGAAAAGGGTGAACTCATCTCCATCTGAGCACACCTAAAGTACTGCTCTGTTGGTTTTCTAGCCTCCCTATTAGTATTTATCATTCAACATCTTAAATATATCCAGTTAATATCTCCTTTGGGATTTTGGTGATTTGGGGATATTTAGTGAGTTATAAGGCACACTTTTACTGAATACTCCAACATCCTAAGTGATGCGCCCATTCATGGCATGATTTTCTAAGCCTGGAGCAAAGTAAGTGGATTCTCAGAATACCTGGCTTCACACTGGAGGAGTATTCCTTAAACGACAATATATATCAGTAATGACTTGTGCTATACTTGTATTTAGCAGAGTTCTGAATGATAAATATCATCCAGTAGCTTGGTATGGGGAGAAATACCTCACCAACTATTCAATATAGAGCCCAATACAGAGCCTAGTAAGTCTCAAGTGAATGAGATACAGGCACAGGCGTAGGCACAGATGTAAATAGGTTGAGTTGTATTGTTTGAGCTTTATCCATAATGACTGGGAAATCATTTTTTAATCAGATGATTCCAGAGACTTTTCTAGCCCTGCTTTGTTAAATAAACTACAGAGTACCGCCAGAACAAGTCATTTAAAAGATTATTAATATTTGAACACCTTTCAAATACCACCTATGTAAAAGAAATGTCTACCATTCTTATTCAAACCTTGCTCCTAGCTATCAATCATAATCTGGCTCACCTTTCTATCATCCTTTATCTTAGGACTTTTGTATCACACCTTTTATGGGGTTAACACACGATGTGTATTGTTTGACACTGTACTTAAGTATTTCCCATTAAAAATTTATATGTATTTATTTTTATTTACTTATTGTGGATGCATGTGTGTCTGGAGCACATATGTACACACGCAACTTCAGCTATCTCCTACCATCTTAGATTTTGAGATAGGGTCTTCCACTGAACCTGAAGCTGACTGTTTTGGCCTGATTAATGGACCATTGAGCTCCTTCAATCCTCCTGTCTCTGCTTCTTTTCCAGCACTGGGGCCAAAGGTGCATGCTACCACACCCAGCTTTTTTGTATGTGCTGAGGTTCCAAACTCAAGTTGTCATGCTTGTGTAGCATGGACTTAACACATTGAGCCATATGCCCCACCTCCCAATTTATCTTGAAGTGCTTGGTATTTCTTTCATATTTCTGAAGTATGTATTTCATTAGGCGTTTAGACAATAGCTATTAGAAGCTTTAGAACTGTCATAAAAATGGGAATCGAAACTTCAGTTTTTAATACTTCAACCAAAATACTAATACTCAAGAAGTATTAGTGCACCTAGTATAATCACTAATAATGAATAATAATATCACTAATAACTGAATAATAATAATCACATTATTAGTGATTAGTATCAAGAAATCACTAATATCTCTGAATATTTAAAGTCACTGCATGTATTCATTAATAATGAAATTTCCAAAGAGAGAAATTGTGAGATTATTCATAATAAATGCATATTATATATTCATGTATGTATACTGTTATATAACTAACAATGTACTAATAAAGTGGTTTTTGTAGAATGATGTTCTGATATATATATAAAACATGTATGTGCTGTAACTATTCACACAGTACATTATATCTTATTACTATGTGATACTCTCATTTACGTGTGATTTTTATATATGTTAAAACAGTACATATTTCTCTACATTTATGATTTATATTTAATTGTAAGAACATGTTATAAATAGCATATGCAGTGTGATCATTTTGTGCTAAGTTACATGTACATCTAGCCAGTGAGAAGAAAATGCAATCCATAGCTAATAATCTGTCCTCATGTAAGTGTTACAGCTTAACTTTACCTGTCTTATGCTCTTCTGTTTTTTCAAATGTATAAAATGTTTATATAACTCAGAAATCAGGAAAAACACATCATATAAAGAGATAATTTGCATGGAAATAGGGAAAATGTAACTTTTTTCATATTTTGATGCTTTATCTTCTCATATTCATTCTGACATGGATCCTTCTTCCTCCATAACAGGAAAAAGAAAGCAGTGTTAGATACAAATAAAACTCCTATTCAGACAGGTTCCATGCAACTTGATTTTAAACTGTGGGCTCTCCGGGCAGTGGTGGCACATGCCTTTAATCCCAGCACTCGGTAGGCAGAGGCAGGCAGATCTCTGTGAGCACGAGGCCAGTCTGGGCTACAGAGTAAGTTCCAGGAAAGGCTTCAAAGCTGCCCAAAAGAAACCCTGTCTCAAAAACAAAACAAAAACCCCAAACCCAAAACAAACAAACAAAACAAAACTGTGTGCTGCATGAGGAGACCCATAGACAGTCCTATACTGACAACAGTAATCACATATCCATAGACAATCTCGCTTCCAACCTTTCTATAGCTGCAACAAGGTGGAAGGCTTGAATACTGTCCATGGAGCATGGTATTGCGTACTTTCTGATCACCCAAGAAATCTCAGAGGGATGGAACAGAACATGGAGGAGAATTTCTTCCCCACACACACTCGTGGTAGAGATGCTTACAGGAGAGGATGCTGCAGCTCAATATTAGTAAAACACTGCAAAGATTCTGCCAGGAAACTGGAGTGTAAGTCCTGTTCATGTGAGTCACTAACAAGAGAAACAGAGGGAGTTTGTTTGCTAGCTTCAAAGACTGGTGGCTTCTCTCCTGAATGGAGTCAGTCACAGGGAGGACATAGCAAAAGCAATGTTAGGTGGCTGCTTCAGGGCTGGAGTCAGGCTACTCTCATGTTTGAGACAGTTTGTTCCTGAAAACTAGAAGCAGACATTGAATTTCTCTGAAACGGAGCAGATACAATCAGTTCAGCATGTGTTTAAAACTATACTAGGTGCACATTTGTGAATATCTACTTATGTCTTTCGGCCCCCACCTCCCTTTAACTTATGACTCCTCAAGGCTATAGAACATTGAAATTGGGCTTTCAATTGATGTGGTTAAAGAGAAAGAAAACCCCAGCCTTAATTATATTAAAATCTAGGCAGAACTTTGTTTTAACTAGTCCCTTCTTCAACTTTTGTAAGCCAGATGTTTCTCTAATAAGTCTCATGAAATGTGCATCATATACAGGTCTTATACTTTGTGACAAAATGTCTTTTGCTTTTATCCTTTTTGGCTAGAGATAATAACCTATGAGCAACGTCAACACAAAGGAATGAGAAGTTCCTTCTGTTTTGATGCTTTTCCTCTAAATGAGCTAAGCAAACAAGGATATGACAAAGAGCATGTCTCATCAGGGCCAACTTGGTAGCAGGCCACCTCAATGCTATTGATTTTGCATTTCCAGCTGGCTGTCTCTGTCATTTTAAAAGAAGGTGCTGTGCAAAGTCTTTACAAACTCCCTACTGCTTGCTGAGGTGGACAAAAAGATGCAAACTCATAGAAATACGCCAAAGAATATAATAGTCTCTACAGAAGATCTGGCTGAATCAACCAACAAAAGGTTCCAGCTGTGGAAGCCGTGTGGAACAAAGGGAACTCTTGGCCTAATGTGCAGTGCATGCTTCTGACGTTCCAGTTCAGGGAAGGAATAAATAAAGCTATTCCAAAGCCTTTGACCAGATGTGTCTGACATAGTCTAAATGTGTTTGCACAAAGCCTTCACTATCAACACGAGTTGCTCTTATATCAGGGGACATCTGTTCCTGAGGCCAGTGGGGGAATGTTTGCATCCATGATCATGGCACACACTTGATCTGGTGGCTACTTTGAAGCCTGTTTTTCCTGGCCACTGCAATTCTTATTAATCTGAATGACTCTAGATATATGTGGATCAATGGTTTATTTAATTCAGAATCTAAATGCTTTTGTGTCAAGGAATCAAACTCTATCCAATAGTCAAAGACTTAAAATTTCCATTTGTTTTCCAGGAGCAACTGTGCGCATTCCCCGTAGCTGACTTGACACTGTTAAGCCTGGACACACTTTCCATCTGTCTTTGACTTAGATTGTTCCTAAGGTTGGCTATTGATCATCATTCTCACATGAATCCTTCATTACTCTAATTGGAACCATTTATAAACACATTCCTTGGACAGATGACAAAAGGATCCATGATAGGCAACTTTGTATTCAAAACAGCTGTCCACTATGTAAATCAAAAGCTGTTAAAGATTGTATTGAGCTGAGAACAATTATGTAAGTTTTGAGCCTGTTATGAATTAAAGTGGCTGTATTGGAGCTTACGGGATTTGTAAAGAGAGTCTTTCTTTTCAAGAATGCCAGTTCAGATTCAGCCTAGGCCCCTGACAAGGAATATCACAGGAAAATAATGGAAATCATAAAATACAAGTTTGTGCTCACAAATGTGTTTTTAGTGGAGAGAGAATGCTTTCAGAAAGTAGCATCCTACAGCCAATGTACTACTATCTGAAGACTTGGGGTCTGACATTAATTAACTAAATTAAGGGCTACTTAGAATTCATTTTAAATACCAGGCTACAGTTCAGAAAGTTTACAGATTTCTTTTTAATTTAGTCTTGTTTATATTCACAAATGCTGTTTCCTTCCTCACTTGTTATATAAGTATGAGATAAAAAGAAACTCAAAACTGATCAGCTTTCATAGGACTCTGGATATAACTATTGCTTATTGACTTATACCTTTCAATAATTATTCTAATTACTGTAATGGTTATTGGATGATTTAACATTTACAATAACTACATGAGGTGAGAACTATTATTATTCTCACTTCCAAAAAAACTAAGGCAATAAGGTCAAATATATTTTACCCAATGTCAAGTAGATCATAGGCAGACCCAGATTATCCAACTTAAAAAGCTTCATGAAAGGTTCAAGAAATGCCAAATCTTAGTCTAGGGAGTGAATGGTAGTTTCCAATTTTCTGCCTCACAAGGATAAAATACATAGATAATTGATTGGTAAAAGATAGAAGGGAAATGCTGACATTTTCTTTAATTTTTGGAGGACTGCATTCTTTCTAATACTTGTCCTTTCTCATTTAATATCCCAATTTTAGTATCCACAGTTAAAGATATTTTAATAGCTCCATTTATAGCTGCAGAAATAAGAGGCTGGATGTTCATCTTCATGTCCCTCATTCCAAGTTATATTACAGGGATGTAGAGGATTAGATAAGCTTTGGGACACAAGTGGTGTCTTTCTGGGCCTGATTCTGAATGTAAGCTGTGCATGTGGAATCAGTATGTGCTATAAAAGAAAGTGACTCTGAGACCCAAATTACTTACACTGAATTTTATGTTTGTGACATAGGACCAGATTTGCTTAGAATTCACTTAAACATCAGAACTGGTTAGTTAGTTATAATTTGTATTTTGTGGGGGTCGGGGTTTGCAAAAGTGTTCTCATGTTTGGCCTATCTCCCATAGCAGATAGGCAATGGGCAATGGGGAATTAATCAGCTCTGAAGTAAATGATATGAGGATAAACATCCTGAGGGATGTGTGTGTGTGTGTGTGTGTGTGTGTGTGTGTGTTGTTTTGATTTGAGCCAATACTATAAGGACACTGTCTTAGTTTCTGTTCTATTACTGTGAGGAGACAACATGACCAAGGCAACTTTTTAAGAGAAAATATTGGTGGGGAGGAAGGCAGCCGGCAGGCACAGTGCTAGAACAGTAGTTGAAGGATCGCCCTGATCCACAAGCAGCAGACAGCTTTCAGAGATAGATAGATAGATAGATAGATAGATAGATAGATAGATAGATGATAGATAGGTAGATAGATAGATAGATAGATAGATGATAGATAGGTAGATAGATAGATAGATAGATAGATAGATAGATAGATAGATAGATAGATAGATAGACAGACAAACAGAGACAGAGCGTGACTTGGACTTTTGAGACCTCAAAGCCTATCCCTCCTCCAACAAGGCCTCATCTATGAATCCTTCCTAAATAGTCCACCAACTGGGAAACAAACATTCAAATATATTCGCCTGTGGGGGCCATTCTCATTCAAACCACCACAGACATTAATTCAGTAGTTTTTATGCAGCTTACTTATGAGCATGAAAAAGTGTGGGATATTTCACTTCCCTTAATGGAGTTCTTTGAGGATTTAGAAGGAAAAAGACTTGAAATAAAAAGGAAGACACATTCTATTGCTATCTGTCTTGTATTCACTATTGAATCTCTGTTTTATTTTTAGTTCTCTTGGCACTAGGAATTGTTTCTCTCAAACAAGTCTCATTATAAATGATGGCATTTCTATTTGTCTTCCTGAAGACAGAGTTCTGAACATGCAATTGTAGTCACTGATTCCATCTACATATTAGCAGTGCCTCTTGCAAACCAAACACTGGGGACTGAGAAGAGAGGCCAGAGCTCCTGTCTTCAAAGGGCTGGGATGAAGATGAAGGGCAGGTAGTAAATAAAACAATATAAATAGCTCACAGTGTCTTTTTTTTTTACAAAACATTAAAGGAGATGGAAAAATACCTATTTGGGGAAAATGGGAAAGGATGGTACTTAAGTTAAATATTAAATAATTTAGCAAGCATGTGAGGGAAAAGAAGGTATTCCAAACAGCATCACTGTAAACGTAAATTATCTTTTAAGGATGGATTATCTTCTTTAAAATAGTGGTACAACTTAAAATGTACATTTGGCATAAGGATTCCCACAACACTAATGTAGTGGAAGTGTGTTAAGTATGTAGTAACTACAATCAACATTTAATCTGTAGTTTAAGGAGAGGCAGGGAAACCAACCTGTTACAGCATCTACATAAAACTGTGCCAAAGGCTAAAAAAACAATGAATCTCTAAAGTCTCATTTGTCCATAATTTCTTAATAATATTATGTAACAAAAACACAACTATAGTGGCTCAGACTAACAAATGCTAATTTTCTATTCCCATCACATCAGGTCAACAGGGAGTCTGTTAAATCCAGGCGGCCGAGCTTGACTGCATTTGGCTCCATAGGCTGGGTTTGGGAAGTGTGGCTGCTAACATATATAGGTCTCATGGAGAAAGAGTACTTATGGAGAGCAAGCACCAATCAAGCACATGTCAAGCTATGGCTTATGTCATTGCCCACTTACCCAGCACTAAGTCAAAAGTCAAGTATGAACACATGAAAAAAGATGAAATATTTGCCAAAAATGATTCATCTACCACAATAGTTGTTAATAAGCTTTTAAAAATTGAACATATAAGAAAAATCTAATTAATCTATATTTTCCAATGCCTAAGTTCAATGACTTCATAAAAATTGCACAATGCACTTATTTGAAGCTTGCATAAGGCAAAAAGATGGGTCAAATAATCTGTACAGGATTAACTGAAACCACCCAGAGCTGAACAAATATTGTGAAAGCATATCTAGGTGATGGTGGTCACTAGCAATTCAAGAATCAGCTCACCTTTGAGCCTTTATGTTTTATGCTGCACTTTTAAGGCCCACTTTAGAAAATACCAAGAAAGGAAAGAGCCAGTTATCATGGAGTTATGACAATCTAGAAGAATTGTTTTTCACTTTTTATTTTGATAATCTTATTTTTGGTTAAAATCTTTCACCCTCATTGGCTCTATGTACTAACTTATTTGTGCCCACTGTGTGCCTGGCTCTGAACTGGCTGTTTAAATCATGTCTATATAAAATCTTTCCAGATTGAAAACTTCCATTACATGGTTCTATAAAATTCTACAAATCCCCAACAGTAAAAGAAATGTAGAAAACATTATCTTACAACCCTGAGCATAGTGCATGAATATAAGTTTAAAGATGTTTTCAAGAGAGAACATCCCTCAGGGAGAGGCATAAACTGCTTCCATCCATTGCTTAAAACACTCAGTTGTTAGGAACAGAGTTCAACATTCCAATCATTTCTTTAAGGAGATATTTCATTGGCTTACAAGTGCTTCGACTTCAAGTTTCAAAGGAAAAGCAGCTAATCAAGATGCAGTTGCTGATCACGAAGCTCAACAGAACTCTCTTCAGATGGTCCTAATGATCAAACATAGGTTTTTGCAGATGCCATGCAAGCTTTCCATCACTGAAATCTGCCCTTACCTCCGTTAAGGACTTTTCACACACATCAGCTTGCATCTGCTAACTGTATGTTCTCAGAATGGAGTTTGCCTACTAGTTTTCAGGACTCTGATCCATGTATGTATTGATATAATATGGCTGATTTCTCTCCAAGAGAAAGCATATTTCAAAGATGTTTCCTATAAGAGTTGGTTTATCTGGGCAGAGACATACAGAATCAATGGATTATTAAACTGAACTAAGATTGAAGTATATCCATAATCCTTTTTGAGATACTATACAGGGTCACTATACAATGCATTCCATTGGTTTCTTTCCTTTTATATAGCTTCAATTGGTTATTAATATCTCTTAGTGAAAGCCTCAAAATTTATGCCTTACTCCAAGCCCTTTGTGATGTCTTTATTTTTTTATTAAGAAAAAGTTTTCATTCATTTTATATACCAATCAAAGATCCCCCTCTTCCCTCCTCCCCACCTCCCCCTCCCAGCCCACCCCTACTCCCACAAGAAGGCAAGGCCTCCCAAGGGGAGGCACATCCAGTAGAGGCAAGTCCAAGCCCTTCCCCCTGCCTCAAGGCTGCACAAGGTGTCCCATCATAGATAGTCGGCTCCAAAAAGCCCACTCATGCACCAGGGATGGATTCTGATTCTCCCGCCAGGGGACCCCCACACAGATCAAGCTGCACAATTGCCTAGTCTCATCCCATGCAGGCTCCACAGCCACTGATTCAACTTTCATGAGTTCCCACTAGTTTGGTTTGGTTGTCTCTACAGGTTTCTCCATCATGATCCTGATGCACTTGCTCATAGAATCCCTCTTTTCTCTTTTTGACGTGACTCCTGGAGCTCTGCCTGATGTTTAGCTGTGGATCTCTGCATCTGCTTCCATAAATCATTGGAGAAAAGCTCTGTGATGACGGTTAGGATATTCACCAATCTGATCATGGGGGTTAGACAGTTCAGTTCAGGCACCATCTCCACTATGTCTAGTAGTCCAAGCTGGGGTCATCCTTGGGGATTCCTGACAACTTCTCTAGCACTGGGTTTCTCTCTATCCCCATGACCTGATGTCTGTCTTGTCATCAATCCGAGAGCTACTTTTCAATCAGAGAGACGAGCATTGACATTGAGAATCTTCTGGCACCATGATTAATCTTACACCTTCATTATCTGCCATTCTCCTACCTTAAATTTACAACTTGACTTTGAGAGTGTGCTGAGCATGCAACCCATGCTACATCTCTACAAGTTTCATCGAAAAAAAAAGATAACAATAACATTTCTCCACTACTTAGATTCACAAAAGTTCTATTATGATTTGTTCCTAATAATTTAGTTATATTTATGTGACTGCAATGCACCAAAGAAAATAGTAAGTGTTGATACAGCATGAGGTTGAGGTCAAATATAGTTGCAGACTTAATAAAATTACCAGAAAAGGTCAAATCTAAAAACAGTCCACATGGAGACTCAGGAAATACAGAAACAGTACATACACACTGGATGTCTGCTTTGCTAAAGGTCTGAGGCACACTTACATGTGGTGGTATTGTGTTCTCCAAAATATTGTGTGCTCTAATAAATTTATCTGGGGTCAGAGAACAGACAGCCACTAGATACAAAGGCTAGAAAATGGTGGCACTCACACCTTTAATCCTAGCATTCCAGAGATAGAAATCCCTCTGGATCTCTGTGAGTTCAAGGCCACATTGGAAATAGCCAAGCATGGTGACACGCCTTTAATCCCAGAAAGCCAGCCTTTAATCCCAGGGAGTGGTGGTAGAAAGCAAAAAGATATATAAGGCGTGAGGACCAGAAACTAGAAGCATTTGACTGGTTAAGCATGTGGCTGGTTAAGCTTCAGGCTTTCGAGCAGCACAGTTCAGCTGAGATTCATTCCGGATGAGGACTCAGAGGCCTCCAGTCTGAGGAAACAAGACCAGCTGAGGATCTGGCGAGGTGAGATAGCTGTGGCTTGTTCTGTCTCTCTGATCTACCAGCATTGACCCCAATAACTCGCCTCAGGTTTGATTTTATTAATAAGAACTTTTAAAATTCCTGCTACACTTACAGATGACTCAGGATACCTTTTCCTGGCTTTCTAGTCTTTCATTTCTGAATTTACACCTTCCAAACCTTCACCTTCCTTTTTCAGTGTCTCACTTTATGTCTCAAATAGAGAGATTATTATGATTTATGGGTTAAAATGTAATGATTTTTATTCAGTATGGTGCTTCGAGTATGGAAGTTTCCCAGAGGTTCATGAATTTGAACACTTGGTTTCTGGATGGTGGCACTGTTTAGGGAGTTTTTAGAGGTGTGGCCTTGTTGGTGGAAGTTTATCATGATGGGAGGGCTTGCGAGTGTAAAGATTGGCCTTGTTTCCAGTTTTCTTTTTCTTTTTTGTGTAGTGCTTTTAGTTTATTATGTAAACTCCTAGAATCTTGCTCCAGCTGCCACACCTGTCTGCATCTTACTGTAATGGTGATGGACTCTTAAGCCTCTGGAACCATAAGCCTCAATAAACAGTTTTTTTTTTTTTTTGTAAGTTGCCTTGGTCACTATATTTTATCAAAGCAAGAGAAAAGTAACTATTACATTCATCCATCAATTTTTAAAAAGTAAATATGCTAAATTAAAATGTAAATTTTTTATTTTAAGCAAGATATTAGAGACCCACAGAGAACCTGTGGTTGTCACTCACTGATACAGTGGTTGACATAATTAGTTCATCTACTAATTAAAGGCATGGCCATTTGTAGCTCAGGATGTATGAAGCTGAACTAGAAATTGCTTTTGTTCAAGTTAGTGCTTAATACATAGTGTGAGGGATGAGAGAGCACTGAGTGAACACACACTGCTAGTCATGCTAACAATAGATACATCCCTCTGGCAAGAGTTGGTGAACTTTGGGAAACAGTGACAGAGGAATAAAGGTTCCACACTTCCCTGGGTCTACAGAATGAGTTAGAAGACATTTTTACCTCATTGTATACTAGAGAAGAAATAGAAAATGTTATATTTCCTGATCTCAATATTTCATATGTTTCATATGTACTGCAAACTTTCTTTTCTTTTTTTGTTATGTGTGTGAGTACTTTGCCTGAATGTATGTCTGTGCATCACTGTGTATCTGGTGTCTATCTAGATCAGAACATGGCAATGGATCCCCTGGAACTTGAGTTATAAGTTGCCACATAGTTGCTGGAATTCAAACCTGGGTCCTCTGGAAGAGCAGTCAGTGTTCTTAACCACAGAGGTGTGTCTCCAGCCCTCATTGTGTGATTTTCCAATATTCATCTGTTCTTCAGTAACCATGGCCATGTTGTCACATGGAGACATGAGAAGAAATGTGGGCATGATATGACTGAGAGGAGGGAGGAATACTGTGGGCTTCATGCTCCTCATCTGGTTCTCTTCTACCTGCACCAGCTGTAACATGATGAACAGTCATTATTACATCACATAGTTACCAGTTTCCAAGAGATGACATCACTAATTCAGAGCTCAGTCCCTGCAATAAAAATTCCCCTAATGGCTTAGGGATCATGTTAAATTATCTGTGACTATTCAGGTTCAAGTGGCTTACATTCCAAAAATATACTTCTAAAGAAATTTCTCTCATTCTCATCATTGTTGAACAGATCTCAACTATTTCATGCTCCAGTAGATGCACATTCCTATTTTAAGTACATATCTGGGTAGCAGATTAAGAGAAAAGGCGCAGAAGCTAAGTTCAAACTTGCCAAAGGAGATCCCTTTAATTTGATCAAGTTTTCACCATGTCTTCTCATCAATGCATAAATGAGAATGAGATCTTGACCAAGCTGTGTTTCTATGCACCCCAATGTGTTTTGTATACAAATCGCAAACCCAGTTCTTCTGCCATTCCTTTGATCCATCTACAGCCTCTTTCACTACATCAGTGGTTGAGGTAGGTTCCAGCTGTAGAAGGGCCCAGCTGTTCATCTGGGAGTCATTTGAGCACTGGTGCTAAGATGTAGAGCTGCTGCACTTCACCTGCTAGACTCTTTCTATCTTTGTAATTGTATTTCCTGATAAGAGTGAAGCTATAGTAGGAACAGATGTTCTTAAAATTAAAAAGGAGAGCAAAAGGGTGGAAGATCAGAGAATGTATGTAAACTGAGAGGGGCAGGAGTTACTCAAAATGAAGCTGAATGTTTGGAATTTTCGCACACTTTCTTGAGTAAATTAATGTGAACTTCGGATTCTAGAAATATGTTTCTTTTCTTTCTGGAACAGGAAGGAAGGAGTGGACACAGGAGCAATGTGTCCAGTTACACTTAGTGGGTACTCTCATTTCAACTGGTTCCATTTCAGGGCATCTCAGGAAGGGGTAGCCATTGAACTCTTTCAAAGAGACATCTCCCACTACAGAGAGCTCTTTCTTGAAATGCTCTGACTATGGCCTACAAAGGATGCGTTTGCTGTCAATCAGATTATGGTTCCTGGGCTATCAATAAAATAGCATATAGTAGTATAAAATGAAGTAAAAATGTAAAATAGAACAAAAGTTCCCTTTGTAATAATCTAATCACAAGGTCCAAGTCTCAAATATTAATCTTCTTCACCTATACATGTTGGTTCTATCCATCAGTTTTATCATGAATTTGGCTTAACACTGAGGATATATCTTGTCTTTCACCACACATGATGGTTTCCAGATGTTCTGATTAAATAATGGGGCTCTCCTGTAGACATAATGGACCATAGCAGCAAAGTAACTCAGCAAAATGAGCAAACCAGGCTCTGCAAATGATCTTAATTATTTTCAACTCTCAGGGAACAGAACAGCACTGAGTAATACAACAAACAGTCCTTTGAAAGAGCAAACAAAAAGCCCTAGCAATTTACATTTAAGTTAAACTCACTCCCTGCAAAGTATAACGTGTTTAGAATAATTCAGGAGGAAACCTAGCACTATGCCATTTTCATAATTGGTATTCTATGTCAAATCTTGAACAGTAAGTAGCATATAAATCATAATGTTAATAGTGGTCTGTTTTTCAATTTTTAATGATTTTGCACTAAAAAAAAATCATTGCTGAAAATGAGAATTTGCTTTTACATTATTCAAGATGTGTGTTGTGTTTCCAGCATTTGAAAAGTAGTTACAAATGTCATGACTTAGGCAAGTCAAAGTTACATAGCATAAGTGCCTACCTACCTACACACACACACACACACACACATACACACACACACATGCACACACAAAGAAGGAGGAGAGGAGAGGAGGAAGAGAGGAAGGGGAGGAGGGAGAGAAAGAGAGGTCATTGTATTTTTATCTGTACTTTCTATAATTAAGGGAACATATGGGTTGTATTCTGGTTGGCACAATATTACACAAATACATTATTTAGAATGGGTAAAAAGGTGAGTTTATACTAGCAATTGTTTGTGATTCTCTCCTAATCTGTAAGCCAATCTGTCTAAATCATGACACTCACCCACAAAGCACAGGTGGCAGTCTCTTTTCATATACACCAAATAGAGTGTGATAGAAATAAATTATGCTGCCATCAAAAACATGCTAAAATAATATTTTCCCATCTGCTTAGTTCAGCCCCCATGATAAGTGAACAAACAGGTTTTCTAGGCTCACACTTGATGAACAGACGCCACAAGCAATTAATTAGCATTAACATGACTGGAGTCTATTGGATTTCTCTCTCCCAGACAATAATCCAAGCCAGAAGCAGAATATAGACCCTAGCTAACACTCAGACTTGTAGATCTTCAGATGTGACTTCCCTCAAGCTTCTTTCTCTCCCCTAATATTTGTAATGAAGTTGGCTTGTTGAAAAGCACCAGCAGAGTCGTGCTAGTCCCAGGGTCCACGTGTCCAAATTGTGATTTGCATATTTATCAGAGCCAGCCTGCCACATTGTCTTAGTACTAACACTACAAAAATGGATATATAAGTTCAAGTCTAATTTCACATGGAATCAACTGTTTTAAAAGAGGTAATTGCTGGCTAGGATGTGGGAAAGGATGAACCTGTACCTGGAGGATTTCTCCCCAGCTCCCACCAATCCATGCCAGTCCTGGAGCCCACTTATAAAATAAACACACCAACTCTTATATTATTTAAACTGTTTGGCCATTAGCTCAGGCCTACCATTGTCTAGCTCTTACTCTTATACTAAGCCCATTTCTGTTAATCTATATGTTGCCACGTGTTCCATGGCTTTACCTGTTGCCTATATATGATGCTCCCTAAATGGCAGCTGGTGTCCCTTTTCTTTTTAACCTTCCTCTCCTCTTCCTCTCTCCTCTCCTAGTCCCGCCTATACTTCCTGTCTGGCTACTGGCCAATCAGTGTTTTATTTATACAGAGCGATATCCACAGCATGAACCACTAGTGCAGCCACTGTGGAAATAATAAGGAGGTTTCTTAGAAACTAAAATAGAGCTACCTTTCAGCCCAGCTACATCCCTGCTGAGCATATAGCCAAAGGATTCTAAATCTCATCACAGAGGTACTTGCTCATCCATGTTCATTGCTGCTCAAGTCCCAGTAGCAAGTATATTATTTTAGCCTAGATGTTCAACAGATGAATGAAGAAAACTTGGTTAATACACAAAATAATATTGTATTCAGCTATAAAGAATAATAAAATTATGAAACTTGTAGGGAAGTAGATGAAGGTGGAAATCTTGGCTAGGTGAAAAGAGACTTTGAGGAAGAGGGTGGGATAATAGAACATATGAAATATGATACTGGAGGTGGAAGGACACAGGACTATGGTGGGGAATAAGGAGGATAGAATCTGAGCCAAAAGAAAATAAGTGTTTTGTGAACAAACCATAGTAATATGATATCTTACTCTAGATAAAAGGAGGGTAAAGGGTGGTTGTGATAGAGCTGGCAAATCAATTGTTGAGTGTGATTTTAAGTATTACACTCAAATAAAAATTGTATGTGTTAAAAGTCTTACAACTGATAACTATGTATGTACTGATTTATTTCTGTGAAGAGTGTCAGCAATCCCCAGAGGTTAGTCTTGCATTTAAAAAGTCACCATTTTAAATTGAATTGTAAGGATTTAGAAGCCTGTTAAACTTTTATAGGAAGAGTGGGCTTATGATATTTAAAAAGTGCTTATCTGAAAGAATGATCTAGAGAATAGAAATATATCAGTGACATAATCTGGAAACTTCAAGAGAACAAGTCTGGGACATCCTTTACACCATAAGGGAGAAATGACTGTCATCTTACTTGCTCAAAACTTAGAGAAATAAGTCTTAAGAAATTGTTTGAGAATTACATAAACTAGTGAAAATAATGTGGGTTTTATTTTGTCAAATCCACCCCCACCTCCTCTCCTCTAACTCTTTTCCTATCCATTCACCACATTCCCTCCCTAGTTTATGTTACTTTTTAAAAAACCCATTGAGTCCACTTAGCACTAGAGTATGTACATAGATGTTGGACTATCCAGTGGGATGTGGGCAGCCTGTTAAGGGTCACATCTGAAGAAAACTGAGTAGCTACCCAGTCTTGCATTTAAAAAGTCACCATTTTAAATTTAATTGTAAGGATTAGAAGCCTGTTAAACTTTATAGGAAGAGTTGGCTTTTTATATTTAAAAAGTGCTTATCTGAAAGCACCCCCCACCCCCAGCAGCCATCACTGGTCAATAGCTCTACTAAGGGTGGGGCATTGTTTATCTCTCTTCCAGATGTGCTGGAATTTTTGCTGGATTTATCTTGTAAAGATCTTGTGCATGAAGTTACAGCCACTGTCATGGCCAGGAAACACTTTGTATTTCAGATGTCTTCCACCACCTCTGGCCCTTACAATCTTTCAGCCTCATATTATGATAGTATTCCTGAGCCTTGGGAGGAAGGAGTGTTATATAGATGTCCAATGTAGGCCAAAGCAGTCCATAGTTTCTTATTCTCTGTGGTTTGGTCAGTTGTGAGTCTCTATATTAATTGCAATATACTGGAAAAAGAAGTTTCTCTGATGAAGGTTGAAAAGTATACTAATATATGGTTATAAAGATAAGTGTGTAGGGTAAAGCTTAATACTATAATACCATATCCATTTAACAGAAAAGTAGTGGTAAGTTCATCCCCAGGGCCTCTGATCTCCCTAGCCATGGGTTCTTGGCTCAGTTAACAGTACTAGGTATGAGTTTCATCTTGGAGAATAGGCCTTTCGTTGAATCACAAAATGATTGCTTACTACCTAAACATTTGTGCCAATATTGTACCAGTGAGTGGATCTGGCCAGGTTGGTCATTATTCTAGGTCACAGGGTTCATAGATGACTAAGACTGTTGATTTTATTTTCCCCCCAGTTGCCTATATAGCACCTTCCTTCCTGAACTGTAAAAGCCAGCCAGTAAGATGAAGTTTCCACGTCAGTACTGGCTAAAATTCTCCACCTCCAATGATTCAAGTGCATGGTGTCTTCAGCCGTAGAGCCTTAGTATCAAGTGCTGGAGGGTATACATTAGCACTTAGTGTTATATATGAATTTATGTATATATGTATTCATTTATGATTTGGATAACCAAAATAAGAGTGAGGTTTTGTGAATTTTAAAGGTAAAAAGGAATCAAATAAGGCATCAGAGATAATAGATGAAAACAAAGCAGTTGACTGTCAGTTCTTTGTTTTTCTCTCAATTCCAATAGACAAACCTAGGTGAAGAGGGAAGAGAAGCCAAACCACTGGAGCAAAGGACAAAAGCTGAGCTATGGCATGATTGTATCCAGATAGTCACATAAATAAGGGGCTATGGGTCATATTCAGCTCAGATTTGAGCTTTTTTTCTCAATTAAGTTGTGCACTGGGGGTACTCTAGAAATGTAGATGTGACTTGGGGACAGCCCATGGATGAAAGGCATTGCTAGGAAGAAGTTTCAAGGCATTTTCTCTTCCTTCCATCCTTTCAGTTCTTTTTCCTTCCTTCTCCCATTACCACTTCCACACATACTCAAATTTCTCCTTTTCTTGTTTCCTAAACCTTTCCTAAGCAACTAATAAAAATAGCTGAGGGTAACTGAGACAATCCCACTTGTTTCTATGGGTAATTCTTCCTGTTAAATGGAGGGCAGGAAGTACAGCCATCTTAACAGGCACTTCAACCCAGAAGACAGACATTAGACAGATTTTCACATACTTGAATCATATATCTTAATAGAAATTATCTATCATCTATATATTTGTCTATCATTTATGTATGTATGTATGTATGTATGTATCAATGTATCTGTATCTATATATGTATGTATGTATGTATGTATCTATCTATCTATCTATCTATCATCTACCTATGTATCTATCTGTCTATCATCTATCTATGTATCTATCTATTTATCTATTCTTTCCCAATAATCTTTATATCCATAATATCCAATTTAGATGATCCCATTAGAGCCTGTTGCAGATCTTCAAAATATGGTTATAATAAAAATCTGGAGTACCACAATACTTGTCTGGACCCTTGTCATTTTCATATCAAGAAATAGAATACTATCCTTATCCCTTTGAAGCTGTGATTTGTTGCTAATAGATATGTTACAAAAGATGTGATTTCCAATGTTAGGCCATAAATGTGTTATATCTAGGACCTTGAGATGGTAATGATGAAGAGGCCATAGGTAGCCAGACTCCTTTAGCAGCTTCTGCAATCCCATCATCATGGACATCGGTAAGTATAGATAGCATTCTTGAAATCCCATGGAGCTGGCATTCTAGATGACTGATATTTCTGGTAACACTGACTGCATACAGAAATCAGACCCTGAGCTGGCTTGTTCTTACAAATTTCATGATCTATAGAATCATGAGCATGCTGCAAATCCCTGGGTTTGGAGATGATTTGTTACTTAGCAATGGTAATCAGTACAGTCTCAACAATTCAAGGGATGACTTCTCTTTTTTTGTATATACATATATACTTTATTGTACAATACCCACCCAATAAAAAGAGTACAATTAATCAAAATAAATACTGACATCTGTTACTTACACTCAAATAACAAAAGGCCTCTGAGAGACTCTGGCAGGATGGTAGTACTTGGGAGTGTGCAGTCCTGTGGCTTCTCCCAGTCTGCACAGATTGCTCTCCAGAACAGTCTTCTGGGAAGGGCAGGGGTGTAGGGCCAGCTGTGTAATGACCTTCACAGGAGGCTCTGAGGTCAACTGTCCTCTCCTGAGTCTGAGACTCCTAAGTCTGTCAGCTGGACTGTTCTTTTGGTGCTTGTCAACAGCCCCTTCTCAATGCTCCCTGCAGGAGATAAGCCTCCAGAGAAACACAGTAGACCTTCTGCCGAAGCTCCGGACCATGGCCATGGCTGACAGGGCAGTGTTTGAGAAGGGCATGAAAGCCTTCGTGTCCTTCGTCCAGGCTTACACAAAGCACGAGTGCAGCCTCATCTTCAGGCTGAAGGACCTTGACTTTGCCATCCTTGCTCGGGGGGGGGGGGGGGGGGGTGTTGCCCTGCTGAGGATGCCCAGGATGCCAGAACTGAAAGGAGGCAGTTCCCAGACTTTGTGCCCACGGACATCGACACCGACATGATTCCATTTAAAGATAAAATTAGAGAAAAACAGAGGCAGAAACTGTTGGAGCAAAAAAGAAAAGAGAGAACAGAAAATGAAGGGAGAAGAAAATTCATTAAAAACAAAGCTTGGTCGAAACAGAAGGCCAAAAAGGAGAGGAAGAAGAAGATGAATGCCAAGAGGAAAAAGGTTGAGGGTTCTGATATTGATGACAAGGACATGGAGGAACTCCTTAATGATACAAGGCTCTTGAAAAAGTTTAAAAAAGGAAAAATCACAGAAGAAGGGATGATTTCTAATATAATTTCATTAGAACAAAACACACAGGTTAGAGCATGAAGCTAAACATAATTGTCTATCAAACAAGACAAAATTTGGGCCTTATGTACTTAAAAAAACTTCAGCAACATAAAAGGTACCTAGTAATGTCAGCTGTACTTTCAGAGTCTGGCTTTTTCATAAGGGAGTATTATGTTTTGTATCACCGTAATGATCTGAATCTAGTTTGTCTATAATCTCTAACCTTGATTCCAGTCTCCATTGTATCTGAAATGGCCACATTGATCTCTGTAAACAAAATAAAGAAGTGAAGGAAGAGGAGATGGCTGAAGTAGGAGAGTAAGTGACAAATTAGAGTGCTATTTTAAAATGTCGCTTTTTTCATTTTAAGGAACTAACAAAAAGAATTTTGGCAATTTTTATTACCTAGTCATATGTTAGTAATATCTATGATATTATATTATTATATAATATGAGATATATGACAAATATATAATAAAATGTTTTAGTAAATATAACTTTGCAAATGTACAGTTTATTTTTAACATTTATTTAGAATAATATTTATATATCTTCTTGACAAATCACTTTTTGTACCTTTACCCAATTCTTTAATGTATTTCTTCTTATAAATGATTTTTTTAAATTTTGACTTTCTAACCAGTTTATATGGTATATGATCTTTAACCCAGGAAAATAATTGAGCCTGTTATTTTATTAGCATTACCTGGGAAATAATCTACAGCTCAGCTTGCATATACTGCTTTGCCCTTCAAGAGGTTGCTCTTCCTAATGCCAATCTGGAGGATTTGTGTTTAGGGAGAATCAGTCCTACACTATTTGGGTGTTGGCTTGAATGTCTCTAGACCCTGTGGGGAAAAGAGGTCCTAGTGATTTTATAAGCCAGGAGGACAAGTTGAAACCAGCTAACATCTGTGAGAAATTTCATAGTCAGAGGCATGACCTAGAGGAAAGAACTGAGTTCAGTGCTATGTATACTAAATGGAAGAGGAAAAATAATATAAGCCTAAGCCTCACTCATAAGGGGAATGTTGCTAACAGTAAAAAAAAAGCACTAGCTATTTTTTAATTGTGAAGTCCCTTTAACATTTATACACTAGTTGATTCCTACAGCAAAGATACTATGCACACTGTTCTGATTTGGAACAATCAGTTAGGTAAGCATTTCATTTAGTCATTGAAGATTTGATGGAGATTTCCTTAGCTGGAAGATTTAGTCCATGTCAAATCCCACTTATCTTATACTTTGTAAGTTTCTTTTTAGTTCTTGTTGTTTTGTTTTCATTTATATTTAAAAATCTGGGCTGGAGAGATTAAAAACACTTGCTTTTCTTCGGGAGGAGCTAGGTCCAGTTTCCAGCACCAGCATGGTAGCTCACAAACATCTGAAATCACAACATCCTCTTCTGGCCTCTGATGTTGCCAGGCATACATATGGTACACAGATATAGATGAAGGCAAACATTCATGTACATAAAGTAAGAATAGAGAAGTACTCTCATAGTATTGGATGGAGCAGTGAAAGCCTCTGGAGGACAAAATCGTCAGTAAAACTACCCAGCTGGAATGCCTATGAAGCAACAACAGCCAACAAAAGATCCACTCAATAGGAGGGAATTCATGTCTCTTACTGTTGACCTAGCCCACCACCCATGGTCCATGGAGTCATGGACCATAGTAAAGAGAACCCACTACATCCACTTTATTAAACCCATATCATTTCTAACTGCATTCTAAATACTAATACCCACAGATAAGTGCTGCTCTCATTTATCATCAAAGGAGCTTCCTTTTGCAGCAGATGAAGATTATTTAAAGAGCAACAACTGGTCAGAATTCATGGAGCAGCTTACTGTGGAGTGCCTAGTCCCAACAGTACAACCCCTATAGCTAAGGCTCAGGGAACATCACAGAAGAGGAGGGAAAAAGACTGTGGAGCCAGATGACCAGAACGGGGTGTCTGCTTCTAAGATAGTGTCTTCTACATAGACAACAGGAAGCTGTGTCCAGAAAAAATCTCAATGATATGGTTGCCTAGGCAAGACCTAAAATGTGACAACACTGACTGACATGTAAAAGTGGATGGGGAAATCCTCACAAGGCTTGACCCCTACAAGAAGAGCTATAGGCAATCAGTGGTGGCTGAGAGAAGGAAAATCAATCCACTCCAGGGATGAGCCTTTTGATAGTTGGCTAATCCCAAGAGAAGATCCCTAAACACATATAAGCAATATTGTCTCTCAGGAATATATGACTATAAAGTATATATAGAATAGATATATGCATACAACAATTTAATATTAATACATACATAGGAGAATAAGAGGCCATGGATTTCTGGAGTGGGAGGGACATGGGAGAAATTGAAGAGAGGAACAGGAGGGGAAAATGATGAAAATATGGTATCCTCAAGAAATGAATTTAAAAAGTTAAAAAGAAAAAATAGACAAGGCAATATATGTCTTTAAGCACATTTCCACATACATAGTTTTGAATCATAATGAATGTCTTAGTTTGTGTAGAATTCTTGTGAATGTAGCATACTATCTTTTCTTAGTTTAAAATCAAGTATCTAGCTGGGGAGATGGCTCAGCCATTAAAGGCTAGGCCCACAATAAAAAAGATAACATCTTAAGTATTATAATTCAAATTTGTAGGTTGAAGGAAGGCATACTCTTTTATACAAAAAAATATTGGTTGCAAAACAGTCCTTTTGTCTTATCAAGATGAATAAATTTGAGGCTTGTTGCACTAATACATGCCTCTAATCTAACACTTCTGAGACAGGATTAGGAGAACTATAAGTTAAAGGACAGGCTACATTTCTGAGTTGTGCTGTAGGGTAGCCTAGGCTACATAGCAAGAGCCTATTTAAAAATAAATTAGTATATAGCATTTCCAACTTATTACAGTGTACACACAGTGGGGGAGGTTTTGTATGTTCACTGAAGCTTTTGCCAAAACCCTTGAAATTGGATCAGGAGGTGAGAATCTTTGAGAAAAAGCAAAATTGATGTTGGAGTCACATGTTTTCTTTCAGAGGAGCATAGTTGTAATGTTTCATGGGCATGGCAAAATGCTTTTTGTTTCCCACACTTGAATTCATCTTGCAGTCAGAGACTGGCACCAAATGGAACAATGGTATTTGATATATTGTGGGAAAGAATATGTGATCTTCCAGCTTTTTTATGAATATCCTGAAATGTTATACTTTTTAATTTCTAAGAATAAGGGGAATTGTTATAGGAGCAACAACAATATCATAAATGCACATGTTCACACAAACATATGCACACATTTGAAAGACATCAGGTCTTCCATGTCTGCAAAGGCCCCGATGGTGAGTTAGGGTAAGGAAGTCCTCATGAAGGCAGGAGTATGTCTTTATAAAGACAGTTTAGGTTTGAGTCACTGGTTTTTACCAGCCAGTGACATCAGCTTAGTTTGATATTTTCCTGACTTGAGTTAAAATCTAGGTCCTTCCTATGTAAAGAAGAAAAAAAAAAAAAACCAAGGGATGGCCAAGCCATTAGCAGTAATATAATCTGTTCTTAAACTGATATTTCTTAGCAAAAGAGTGAGAGTCTTTCAGCTTGGAGTTGCATAGAAAATAGAAGCTACCAGTTCCCTTGGCACAATGGCATTCAATGTGTTTCTGAAGCTTCTAATTTGCAGGTTTGGGTGGATAACTGTGAGACTCATGGAACATTTGTGGTGGATTGTGCAGGCCAGTGCTTTTCCAATTCAACATATAACTGACTACTTGAATATTTCATTAAAGTAAAGTTTCTGATTGGGTCCCACAGATTTGCATTTCTCCCAGATAAAGTTGGTGTTGATAACCACATAAGGAGTAGCAAGAACAGTCATTCTGGTTGTACATTTTGGTTGTTTTTAATGGGCTGCCAGAGCCAACACATAATAATACAGGGCATCCAAATGCCTGTTATTAAGAAAACAATCCAACACCCCTTCATGATAAAGGTCTTAGAAACATCAGGAATACAAGGAACATTTCTAAACATAATAAAAGCAATTTATAGCAAGCCAACAGCAAACATCAAATTAAATGGAGAGAAACTCAAAGCGATACCACTAAATTCAGGAACAGGACAAGGCTGTCCACTCTCCCCATATTTATTCAATATAGTACTAGAAGTTCTAGCTAGAGCAATAAGACAACAAAAGGAGATCAAAGGGATACAAATTGGCAAGGAAGAAGTCAAACTTTCACTATTTGCAGATGATATGGTAGTATACATAAGTGACCCCAAAAACTGTACCAGGAAACTCCTACAGCTGATAAATTCCTTTAGTAAAGTGGCAGGATACAAGATCAACTCAAAAAAATCAGTAGCCCTCCTATACACAAATGATAAAAGGGCTGAGAAAGAAGTCAGAGAAACATCACCCTTTACAATAGCCACAAATAATATAAAATACCTTGGGATAACACTAACTAAGCAAGTGAAGGACCTTTTTGATAAGAACTTTAAATCTCTAAAGAAAGAAATTGAAGAAGATATCAGAAAATGGAAGGATCTCCCATGCTCATGGATAGGTAGGATTAACATAGTAAAAATGGCAATCTTACCAAAAGCAATCTACAGATTCAATGCAATCCCCATCAAAATCCCAACACAATTCTTCACAGACTTGGAAAGAAAAATACTCAACTTCATATGGAAAAAGAAAAAAGACCCAGGGTAGCTAGAAGAATCCTATACGATAAAGCAACCTTTGGAGGCATCACCATCCCTGACCTCAAACTCTACTATAAAGCTATAGTAATAAAAAACAGCTTGGTACTGGTATAAAAACCAACATACGGACCAATGGAATCGAATTGAAGACCCTGACATTAATCCATGCACATATGAACACCTGGTTTTTTACAAAGGAGCCAAAACTATACAATGGAACAAAGAAAGTATCTTCAACAAATGGTGCTGGCATAACTGGATCTCAATATGTAAAAGATTACAAATAGATCCATATCTGTCACCATGCACAAAACTCAAGTCCAAGTGGATCAAAGACCTGAACATAAATCCAGTTACACTAAACTTAATAGAAAAGAAAGTAGGAAGCACTCTTGAATGCATTGGCACCGGAGACCATTTCCTAAATAAAACACCAACAGCACAGACCCTGAGCACAACAATTAATAAATGGGACCTCTCAAAATTGAGAAGCTTTTGCAGGGCAAAAGACACAGTCAATAAGACAAAAAGACAGCCAACAGAATGGGAAAAGATCTTCACCAACCCCACATCTGACAGAGGATTGATCTCCACAGTATATAAAGAACTCAAGAAACTAGACATCAAAATACTGAACAGTCCAATTAAAAAATGGGCTAAAGAGCTAAACAGAGAATTCACAAAACAAGAACTACAAATGGCTGAAAGACATTTAAAGAAATGCTCAACATCCTTAATCATCAGAGAAATGCAAATCAAAACGACTCTGAGATACCACCTTACACCTGTCAGAATGGCTACGATCAAAAACACCAATGACAGTCAATGCTGGAGAGGATGTGGAGCAAAGGGAACACTCCTCCACTGTTGGTGGGAATGTAAGCTTGTACAACCACTGTAAAAATCAGTATGTCAGTTTCTCAGAAAATTAGGAATCGAACAACCTCAAGACCCAGCCATCCAACTCTTGGGCATATACCCAAGGAATGCTGAGTCATACCATAAAGATACATGCTCAGCTATGTTCATAGCAGCACTATTTGTAATAGCCAGAACCTGGAAATAACCTAGATGCCCGTCAACGGAAGAATGGATTAAAAAAAATGTGGTACATATACACAATGGAGTACTACTCAGCAGAGAAAAACAATGAAAGCATGAAATTTGCAGGCAAATGGATGGAACTAGAAAAAATAATCCTGAGTGAGTTAACCCAAACCCAGAAAGACAGTCATGGTATGTACTCACTCATAAGTGGATTCTAGATATAAAATAAAGAACAATCAGAACACAACCCATAGAACCATGGAGGCTATATATATAGCATGGAGGTCCCTAGGACGACTGTGGCTTATAATAAATTTCGGTTTTACTCAATTATTGAAAAAAAATAGCCAAATGAATGGAAACACATGAACTATGATCCAAAGGCTGAAGGGCCCCCAGCTGCATCAGGCCCTCTGAATAGGTGTGGCTTGATCAGTTTGGGAGGCAACTAGGCAGTGTGACCAAGTCTTGTGCTCATTGCATGAGTTGGCTGTTTGAAACCTGGAGCTTATGCAGGGACACTTGGCTCAGTCTGGGAGGAAGGGACTGGACCTTCCTGGACTGAGTCTACCAGGTTGATTGCAGTCCTCGGGGGAGGATTTGCCCTGGAGGAGGTGGGAATGGGGGGTAGACTGGGGGTAAGGGGAGAGGGTGGGAGGGGGGAGAATAGGGGAACCCATGGCTGATATGTAGAACTGAATGGTATTGTAAAATAAAATAAATTAAATTTAAAATAATGAAATAAAAAAAAAAAAAACAAATGATGACAAATGATGGTAGGATGGGGGCAGCACTTACTGCTGGGTGATATAAACTGGTACAACCATTATGAAATCAATATGGAGGTTTCCAAAGCACTAAAAATAGAACTACCTTACCGTGAAGCTATTCCAATCGTGGGCATACACCCAAAGGACTCTTATATCCACCACAGATATACTTGCTTATCATCCTGTTTATTGCTGTTCTAATCACAACATGAACAGATGAATGGGCAATGAAAATATAATACATGTATGTACACAATAGAATTTTATTCAGCTGTAAAAAATAAAATAGGCTGGGAAGTAGATGGAAATAGCATTATTATATTAAATGGGTTAACCCAGAAAAAGAAAGAAAAATACATGTTAGATCTCATATGTGGATCCTACCTTTTGATGTGTGTGTGTGTGTGTGTGTGTGTGTGTGTGTGTGTGTGTGTGTGTGTGTGTGTGAAAGAGAGAGAGAGAGAGAGACAGAGAGAGAGAGAGGGAGAGAGAGAGGGAGAGAGAGAGTGTGTGTGTGTCTAAACATAAGCTATGACTCTAGAAAGAGGACCATGTGGGATATTTGGGTAATATGTGCCCCAAAAATTTATGTCATTTGTCTGAAATTCAAAAATATTGGTGTCTTCCATATTATCTAGCAGTTCTGCACAAGAAATACTTGAAAATGCATATTTAGAACTCTGTCCAGATATTATAAATGCACTGCCCTGGGTGTACAGTCTGGGCACAGGGACTTTGCATAGATCTCCAGCTGATCCTTGTGTTCTGGGGAACAATCTGAGCATATTGGCTTTCAAAAGATCTTCAGATGATCCTAATGCTTTAAGATACAGTGTGAGGATGTTGATGTTGTTCAGCTTTCCAAATAACCCTGATATTCTGGGGTATAGCCTACATATCAGAACATTCTGGAAAAATTCCCCCAAATGATTCCACAGCACAGCCAGGATGAAATGTGCTGCTCTATCAAACCTTCTCCATCCAGTGCATCTGGGGCCTGTGACTCTGAAGTTGTCTGAAAGTGATGGGTCCAGCTGAGCCCATCACAGATGTGTGTAAATCAGCAACTTCAAAGGCTGGGAACACTGAGCCTGACTGCAGGGGAAACCTGAAATGCCTCATATGTTATTCTTTCAGGACTTGTCAAAGCATTTGAATCACTTCTAATTAAAAAACATGGTTTGCTTAAATTCCAACATCTTAAAACACCTATATGAGTCTTATGTGTATTTCCACTGGTCCTCGGATGTCCTGTTTCACTGATGACATGAAAAGTAAATAGTTGTTTTTAAAAATAATATTAAAGCAAAGAGGCAAGGGGGCAGCATTTGCTTAATCTACCCTTTCTGACTTGCAAGGTGCTAGGAACCCCCCACACACACACACACACACCTGGCCTTTGCCTGTGATCATGTACTTTTGCCACTCATCAGAAGAAAGTAGAAACAAGAGCATAGTTTAGGAACAGCTGCACATCAGAGTTTTAAGGCAAAGTATTTTGGCAGAAACTAGAAAAATAAACAGTCAGACCTTGTACTCTCTTACTGGTTTCTTCCTCAAGAACTGAAATATTCTCTGAGCAACCTTTGAATGAGTCAGTACTATTTAAGATATGAGTATTTGGAAGTTGTTGAATGACAGAGTATTATCACACTGGTGATAAACACTCACAATTTTGCTTCAGGGAATCCTGTTTTTTCTACTCCCTATGAAGTTTGGTGTTTTATCAAAATATGTGTATAATATTCTGTAGCTTTAGCTTTAGACAAATAGATCATGTGGCCTGAGTTTTACCAATTCAGACCTAACCCAGATTTTCTGATTTCAAATAGATACGTTTTTCATAACTAAGGCACACCAACATTGAGATGAGTTTTCTTAGAGATAATGCCTTGTGAATGTATCCTCAGGAGAGATAGCAATAGTGTGCCTTCTATGAAGAAGGGACAAACGCTCCAGAGAATTTCAACCTCAAATGTTCTTAGAAGGGTGCAAATCCATTCACAAAAGCAGATTGATGGTTACTCACCTCTGTATGAGCACATCTTTCAGCATTGTTGGAGTGGGGATTAAGTTTGAACATGGATTTTGAGGGGGTACCGTCTTTCAAACCATAACCACAGGTATAATCTGATCCAGAAATGCTAAGAATGTGGATTTCACTGCTACTTGGAATGGACAGAGAGCAGTCCTGTTTCCATGTTTCTTTCAGGTACTGTTGGGTGCTCTAGACAAAAGAAAGTCCTTCCTAGACTAAGATTTCTCCCTAGGTAGACCAGATGAGGACTTAGAGGAAGGGTTAATTGATTTTAAAGAAAAGAAGCAACAAGAAAGGAAACAGGTTTGATTGAGGGTTGGCAGTCCAAATGATTTTAGTAGCTGCTCCTCACAGACACAGTTCCCAAGGTATCTTAAGTGGGTCATCTGGTTCATGTTTCTATATGGAAGAAGTAAAGAGCTGGAGGGAGGCCAGCCTTAGGGTTTGCTAGTGACTTTCGTTAGTGGTGACAGGAGGACATTTGTCCTGACCTAAGAATAGATGGCAAATGATAAAACCAGAATTTCAAATGATTTTTGTGGAAACTGTTCTTTTTAATATTTACGCTCAATAAAATGCATGGTGGGTTCACTGTAAAATGTAGATTATATCACATACTACTCAGCAAATGCATTAAAATCAGAATGATTATTTTGTCATGAAAAGCCAAGCGTTGTTCAGGTTTTGCATGACTAGCTTACTCTTTTTCACATGTCTGCCTGCATAGGAAAAAAAAAAAAAAACAAACCTGATACAAGATATTCAGGACAGCCACCCTGTGAACCTACCATGATTCCCCCTCACCCTTCCGAGGACCACTTGCTTCCAGATTAGAACCAAGCTTCCGGCCATGGACCTGCCAAGATCCACAGCTTGAGATGAGCAGATATAGGGGTTTCTTCATTCAGCTCACCCAAGAGTGAATCAAGTTAAGCTGATTATGCTACAAAGAGAACCAGCTCAGATCAGACAGGAAGGTTGACAACCCCTCTATTGACTGTACTTTGTGAGAGCTTTTTGTTTTGTTTTGCTCCTTTGCAAATGGGCAACAGTCCTCAGGTCCTGAGTTTACAAGTCTGATCCAGGCTGAGTCACTTGCAGCACCCTGAAGTGTCTCTGAGGCAGGTGTGCCCTCAAGTACCCTCGCACACATTTTCCCTCTTTCCCCATCCCTGTTGCCCACCACCTGACAACTGTAAAACTTAAGGAGATCCTTTCAGGGTGGTATAGCTTCAGGCATAGGAATTCCTTCCGGGGCCCTTTGAGCTTGGAAACAGTTTAAAGGTAAGAAAGTTTAAAGAAGGAGTGAGTTTCCATGAATAAACATGTTTCAAAGGAACCGGAATGAGGAACTATGTTTATGTGAGTTTTATATGACGTTTGCTTTCTTAGTGTAGTAACTCCCTGAACGTATTGCCTAGTATGATATAATTTATTTACGTAATTTTTGATCGGAAAATCATGAGCAAACCCTAAGAAAACTTATAAAGAGAAGAAAACTTGTTTGTGCTAGGCTTTTAAAAACAAAACCTGTGTGTGTGTGGTGTGTGTGTGTGTGTGTTCACATTTTAAGGGAAAAAAACAAAAGCACTGATTTACATGAGCCTAACCCTTATAGAATTTTGCTTTTTTATTGTTTAGTCCTTATTCCATGACTGCTAAGCACATTCCTAAGCAATGGGAAGCCGGGGGCGGGGGGTGAGAATTGCAATTTGGCAATAATTCTCTTTAGGATGTTAAAATTATCTTGTTGGGAAGGGGAGAAGACACTGAGAAAAGTGGGGTATGGGGAAGTGCATTGCCCAGTTGTTCATAAGGAAATCTAGGAGACATTCAAAACACAGACAACCAAAGGCAAAGGACTTGAAATAAAACCATTGGCCCTGATGGAAAAGTTGATTTGGGAAAGGTCATGTTTATTATTGTGTATATTTGGACTTGGTTGCCTTGCCATCCATACATTCTAAATTTAACAACCTGTGAGCTATTTGAAGGATCTGTCTGCTAAAAAGACAGAAAAGAAGGCTTGAGGGGATGTATAGACCTGTCTTCAAAATCAATACATTGACTTATAGTGTGTTTGTCCTACAATTAATTTTTGAGATGATCACATTACAAAACCACTCTAAAATCTTCTAAGGTTATCAAAGGTTACCTTGTGGAAGTCTCTTTCCAAATGTAGATCATTCATTGAGAGCCTCCTGCCTGCTGCAACAATACTTCTGAGGGCACATTTTCCATATCGTAATACTTCCCTGGCTTCTGTCTACAGTGAGGAGCTCAAGAAGAAACAGCTGTGAACATTTCTGCTTCAGACACAACAGTAAGTGTAATGCAGTCGAAGGGATGCAAGCAAAGGGACAGTTCAGGCAGAGGCATGAGGCTTCTTTCTTCTGGAGCCCAACCTTTCCAGAAATTGAATTATCAGATGATAATTGCGTTTTAGAGATTCTCTGACACATGTCTTTCAGGAAAGTTGTGATGGAAGACCTAGTCAAAAAGAGGAGAGAAGCAGACATCTCCAGCAAGTTTAGAATTCCTCCTTAAGGCATTACATAAGAGATTCAGATTAATATTGCTGCTAAACATATGGCTAAAGGGGTTCAGTAAGTACAGCTCACAGATGTGTGCTAGGACAAGAATCTGGAGAATGGGCTTTCCAAATGATATCTCAGAAATACTGATAAAAAGGTACCCCAGAAATTCTGAATGGAAGGATGACATAAAAGACTTGGCTGGATTTTTCCATCACTCTTCTCAATACCAATTTTCTACCTTTAAATGATCTTGTAAGGAGACGTCTGCTTTGAAATCACATTTGACTTGTAACCTGTGCTCCTATACATGAGACTGAAAGAGACACTGAGCCGCAGGCATGCCCTGAATTATTTGAGATGTGTGTTTTATAAATGGAAATGAACTTTTGAATTACATAAAAGTAAGAGTTATGTATTTCTTCTCTCAGTCTTTATAACTTATTCATTTAGATGCAATAAATATGGTGGACCAACTTTATCATTTTTCAGGTGCAATGGCACAAGTAAAAACAATCCCTCAATATTTTTCTAGCCGTTAACCATAGCCCATACTTGTAGACTGGTTTCCAGTTAACCAGAAGTTCTTCCAGTCTGCTATCTTTACAGCACATCCCTTCATTTTCTGTTCTGTAATGTCTGCAAGAATGTACAAACGTTACTCAGAACTAGAAAACAAGTAGTTTATTTAGTACACATGAGCTCACCCTAAACTCCCCATTTGCTTTAGAGTTTAAGCTGAACTAGATTTGAGTGGGTAGTGGTCTTTGTTACTCTTTGCTTACTCTTTCTTACTCCTCCTGGTGAAGGCATCTCCTCAATCTCTGGCTCCATCTGGTGGAGCATTATGTGGCCATGCCATGGTCTCATGATGCTCCTCTCTTCAATGCACAGAGCCACTGATGTCATTATGATCTCTTGTTAATGGGATTGCCCTTAATGTAGAGTGTCTCTTGCAGAAAGACCTCTTCCCACTGAATCAAAGGAAATGTGTGTGGGTGTGTGGGTGTGCGCGCGCATATGCGCGCTACTATAAAACCCCATCTAATCCCAAGTGCTTACAACATTCTTTTACATTTTTACCTCACATGATTATATAAGCATCTCCCATGAAGTAGGGTATGCCCAGGATTCTAGTGTGGAAAAGGCTTAGACTCATACTAATTGAGTTTCTCAAAAGGAATAAGGAAATTAAACAGATGAATGAAATACCAAAAGTCAAGTGCCTTGATATTGGACACCAAAGTTGTAACATGTATATTATTTAAAATAAAAAAGAAAGCCTCTATTATTTTGTAATATGCACACTTTTTACTGTCTTTAATGTTACATGAGAGTAAAATGAAGAAAATTTCCTCCAAAAGGGAAAATATCAAATGAAAGAATGGGATTAACTTTTGCTTATCGGTCCCTGTGTGTTCCTTGCTAAATCCCTTCCTGGGGACCATTAGAAGGCTACACAAGAGGAAGGCTAGAAGGTGATCACCCCAGCTGCTTGAAAAATCCATCTGCAGTGGAAGGAATGAGGTATGTTTGAAGTTAGGCTAATTACCATTATCTCTTGGGTATCTCACTAACACATTTTCAAATTCCAGGATTATGTTAGGGATATTTTTTTAAGATAATTAAAGTAATGTGACTTTTTAGAAAACTTCTGTGTCACACTGGAGTAGGACCATAGCCTACCTACTCCATGTAGCCATTTGTTGTTTTCTAAAATTGGATCTGGTGTGGTTGGAGAATGATATATGACTTAGACATGACAGGAATACACATGGTCATCCTTACAAATGATGGCTTAGAAGTGTGTAGCAAGGTGATGATAAATGACTAAAGTGTATCTAAGTCACAGGTTGGCAAGGAAAACCTTGAGTGTTTAACACTCAGTTGTTTTCCTCTGTAAATTAAAGATTCACCCACCTGCTCTCTCTTCCTGTCTCCTCCTCTTTCTTCACGTCTTAGTGAGTTTTTCCCACCCAGGAACAGTAACCACTGCTGTCGATCTTAGTGCTAACTTTTGATAGACTGCAATGCTCAAAACTCACTGGTTAGTTCAGGTCTTATTGCTTCACAACCTCTTTTCTTCATGGCCAAGGAGAGGCTCATGCTGGACCCATTTTTAGTTTCTTACTTCCAGCCTATGGGAAAGAGGTATGGTCATAGAGGAGCCATGAGGAACTTCAGACAGCAGGGGAACATGGGATGATGAGACAGGCAGACCTTGCATATCTACAGAAACATGTCTCCTTCCGAAGCCACGGTTTTTTGTTCTTGTATATTTTTTTAACAGGATTTACTTTGCAGAGTAATTTATACCTCATAACAAGGTTACTAAAACAATATAGGAATTTTCCATATAGTTCCTGTTTCCAATTTGTACAGCTTTCCTGCTAGCAATGTCCCATAGAGGCTGGTGCACTTCTCACAATAATGAACCTGTGGTGACTTGTCATCACCCAAAGTCCATAGTTTACAGTAAAAACTTTTCATCATTCTTAAGCTTCAACACATGTACCCTGCCACATGTCTACCATTATACTATCGTGGGGAGTGCTCTCACTGCCTTAAAACATCTCTGTGCTTTACCCCTTGTCCTTCCTTCAACAATGACCTCTAACAACTACTGCTACTTTTCATATTTCCATCATTTTGTCTTTCACACAATGTCATAAATAGCACACATACAAAAATGAATGTTTTTATACTATTTTCTTTTTCAATGGATGGGATGTGTTGACTGTTGCTCCCTGTCTTCTTGTGGTGTGGTAGCTAATTTGCTTTCATTGCTCAATATCTTCCTTTGTTAGGATATACTACAGTTTATCCATTAAGTTACTGAAGAATATCTTGGTTGGTTTCAAGTCTGGGCAAGTACAGTAAAGCTGCCATAGACATCTGTGTGGACATCAGTTTTTAATTGTTTGGATATGCACATAGGAATTCGATTGCTTGGTTATAATGTAAGAAGAATGTTTACTTTTCTAAGAGCTGTGCAACTGTTTTAAAGTGGCTATACTTTGTTGTTGCCCAAGCAACAGAGACAGTCACTGTTATTGTACTTCCTTGTCATTGTTTAGTGCCTAGTGTTCTAAGTTTGCCCTTCTAGCAGGTATCCAGAGGTAGTTTTCTGTTGTTTAACACGTGAGTATGAACATGAACTTGCAAGATAGAGAACCTTGCATTTCAGAAAATGTATGTCTTGCCATATGGCCTTTCCAGAGAGGTCCACCAGGAGAGACCTTTCCTTCCTTTCTCTTCCCATAGCTATAATTCCAGGACCAAGCCACTGATATTTTCTTTCTAATTGGGATAGTTTCCTAATTCATTAGAATCACCTGGGACCCTCTGTAAAGGTGTTTTATCACAGATACCAAAACAGATAGAATATAGAATAAATTCCAACTCATGGGGATGGAGCTCTAACCCAGGATTTTCATCTTAAAGTTTTGTGAGGGTCTACTGGGAAAATATTAATGGCTAGATGAAGTCTGAAGTCTAGTAGTTGGTCTTAAATTTCCTGGCTCCTCAGTTCTGTGGCAAAGACTCCATGTGTCCCACCACTTACTAACTGGATCTTCATTTACGGGACCCCTAGTATAAGTCTTTCAACTTCAAATTTCAAATTGCATTGTGTCACTTCCCATTTTCTCCCACCTTACTATCATCAAGCTACTGCAGCAGAGAGCTATAGTTGTATATCACTTATGACCTCCTAAATCCTAATATACATGGAGAAACAAAAGGCTGTTTAGAAGAGTAGCCATTTGAATGAAAAGATACCAATGCCTTCAGCACTCTGTTACCTCTTATACCTACAAAATACGGTTGACCCAGTATTGATTAATTATCATGGTAATAACTCTCTCGCTTCCCTTTATTATAGCTCTGAGGCTTTGCCACAAATAAATGTCAAGTAAGCTGATCTCCCAATACTGTATGCCTGTGATTTGTTTATCCAGTGACAGCTTGTTGTAGAATATTATTTTAAGGTGTGTTACTTTTGTTTATGTTGCATTTGTTTAACTCTGTGAGCTGTGTAGCTGGGCTGACCCCTGGAGTCCTCCTCCTTCTCTAGCTACTTCTTTTCTCTCCCAGATTTCTCCTTCTGTATACTCTCTGCTTGCCAGCCTCACCTATCCTTTCTCCTGCCTTGCTATTGGCCATTCAGTTCTTTATTAGGCCAGTGAGGTGTTTCAGAAAGGCACAGAAACAGTTTCACACTTAAACAAGTGCAACAGAAACAAAAGTAACACACCTTAATATAATATTCTATGACAACAGCTTATGTTTCCCATGTTTGTGGAAGTGACTGCACAGCTTCCTCTTCCTCTTCAAGGTCCCTCTTCATTCCTTAGGTGGCATTCCAAGGCCATCGAATTATAAACTTTTTAGTAAGATTCCTATATATCAATAGTTGCTTCACCGTTTTTTCTAACATTCTCACTTTTACATTTTGTTTTGGCAAACTTCTCTTCTCCACATTACCTGGTGTTTATTATCTTATTATCTTTCCTATGCTCTTGTTCATATACCCACCTACTTCTTCAAGAACTGAGGTTTCATCTGCAGCTGTCTGTGGAAACGTGGCACAGAATGAATTTAGGCATTGGTCTTCAGATTCTTCTGAGGTAGTTCTACTAGACTGTCCCGTTGGCATATCAACAATCACTCAGAAAGACATAGGTGAGGGGCACATGCTTTTAATACCAACTTGGGAGGCATTGTCAGGAGTATCTTTGTGAGTTCCATGCCAGACAGGGCTACAGAGTGACACTTTGTCTAAAGAAAAAAAGTAATCAGTTCCAAAATGCTACTCTGTTCTGCTTAAGCATTATCAAAACAGGAGTAGGCCAAAAGGAAGATACTCCAGCAGGCACTTCTTGCCCACTAACACTGTGAACTGTTTTGATGTGTAGGACATCATTTTTGCCTCTGAGTATCTCACAGACCTCTCCAATATGCAGTCAGAAAGGATTATGATAATTTCTATACTTGTCCCATATAGGAGCAAATAAGCAAAACAGTTGAAATACTTGATGCAACACAGACATTCAGTGTAGTACTACAGAGGAAGTAGACTTTGGCCTAAGTCTTAAAGTGACAAACACATTCCAGGTAGCAGTAAGAGTGGGTATTCCCCAAAAGGAAAGACTAGTAGTAAGCAAATGAGGAATAGTCAGGGTTGCAGATGGATAAATGCAAGGGTCACTGAACAAGCTTCCAAGTTTGCGGAGAGTTACTTCAGGTCCTCACAGTGACTCATTCAAGAATCCTCTTGATTAAACCAGTTCACAGTGTAGTGCCAATGGCTTAATAATACCCTTCCTAGAACATGAAAGAAGGTTTGAGGTGAGTGTTTCCAACCAAAGGAATAAATATCTAATGGTAGGGTCCTTTAACAAGAGGGTAGGGTGATATTTGGGGATGGAGATAACGTTTAGTTTCATCATTTAAACCATACTCCAAAAACAACGGGGGCAAGTCCCACTGAAAGATGAGCTGATAAAATGCTGTTGGTTTTGGACTTGCTTTGTTATTGTTGTTGCTATTTTTAGCTATTTGGGAATTGTGGCACTTTCATGGAGATGTGGATAAATTTGAAAATATCATGGTAATTGTATGTGTATGTGAACTTGTATCTGTATGTTGCTATGTTTATGCCCTGGGGTGTTATAGGTGAAGGACTTCCTTCAAAAAAAAAAAAAAAACTGAAACAAATAAATAAAATGAGAGCTGACCTGAATTTCTGCCTCCATTTGGAACCAAGTTCAAACTTTTGAGAAGGATCAAAAGGCTGATTAACTGTTGTTTATTTGTTTTTTAGAGGCTTTGCTTCCCTCCGATTCAAAAAAGTAAAAGTGATCAAACACTACACTGTGAGAGAGACGCTTGTCTCAATATTTCCAACTGGGCTGAAACCAGAAAATACTCGTGAGGCAAGTGGGAAGTGCAAGTGACTTTCAGGCCCCAGGTCCAGATCCAAGGGGTCAGGAGGAGTTCAGCTAACCTTCCCGTTGGCGTCCAAGGAAAACACAGTGGCAGTGTTGTCAGGAGAACTCAGATCCTAGAGGGCAGAAAACATCATCATGTGAAACAGAAAAAGCACGTGTATTTGTGTTTTCCACTGAGGTCTGGGAGAAAACACGTTTATTCACTGATTAAAAAATAAAAAGAGACTCATGGCATATGTTGAGACCTGTAGGGTCTGCTTGAGACAGCTAACATATGTATGGCACAAGCCCTGAGGGACAATTTGATGACTTGGAACTGAGACTCTCTCCTCACAGCTGTGTGACCTTGGGCGTGATCTGTGACTCCTGCAAATTTGGTATTTGGATCTATGAAGGGTTCACTGACTCAGACTACCAAATGGCTCGTATTATATGGCACACTTACATTGGTGAATTGCATCTTCTTCACTTTGGTAAGAATTAAGAATACCCTTTAGGTTAGTAAAATTCAAGAGTGATCATAAAAACACATATAGACTGTGTGAGTGTGGAGGTAAGAGGGGTAACCTACCTTAACCTCCCTGTTAGGAGTGCTTTTTGAAAGCAGAATTGGAGATGGGTAGCAATTTTCTAAAGAAGAGTTTATCAGCAGGTAGAGAGCACTATAGAAATAAAATGATAAAGAATTACTACAGGAAGGAGCACATTAAGATGACTGGTGTCTGAACTGAGTTGGCATAAGGAAAACTGTGTTGATATTGTGTTCCCCAATATATTGTGCACCCTAATAAATTGGGGTCAGAGAACAGAACAGCCACTAGATAAACATAGGAGCCAGAAAATGGTAGTACACATACCTTTAATCCTAACATTCCGAAGGCAGAGATCCATCTGGATCTCTGTGAGTTCAACATCACACTGGAAAGAGCCAGGCATGGTGACACATGCCTTTAATCCCAGGAAGTGATGGCAGGAAGCAGAAAGGTATATAAGAGTGAGGACCAGGAACTAAAGCCTGTTAAGCTTTCAGGCTTTTGAGCAGCATTCAGTTGAGATCCATTCGGATGAGGATACAGAGGCTTTCAGTTTGAGGAAATGAGATCAGCTGAGGAACTGGCGAGGTGAAGTTAATTGTGGCCTATTTGTTCTGTCTCTCTTATCTTTCAGTGTTCACCCCAATACCTGGCTCCAGGTTTGTTTTTATTAATAAGACCTTTTAAGATTCGTGCTACAGAAAACACCAATGGCAAAGGGTATGTCCTACTGGATGCTTAGCTGCTGGCTTGGGATTTACCTTACATGCAAAGGAAGTATTTGGAATTTTGCTTTAGTATGTAATAATTGTAAACCATCATTAAGATTAAATCCACAAGTAATAAATTACATAAAAAGGAAAGTTAATGAGAGGTACAAATTAAGAGGCCATCACATTGACTTAAGTGAAAGGTAGTATGGCCCTAACCAATACACTATAGATGCTTAAAAGATAAGATCAAGCAGGATCAGGGGGATTTTGCAACATGGGAGGCAATAGGGCCCAAGAAGATCCTAAGGCTTCCTTCTGATTGGTGTAAGAAATGGCATGATTCACTTAAGGAACTAGCAATAAGAGAAACTTGAGGGAGAAGATGGTGAGTCTAGTTGAGTTTAAAGTTAAAAAAGAGAATCTACTAAAATGTGAGAATAAGCCTTGAGATGAACACCTAGGTGATGGCTGAGACAATGTTGAGGAGTAATTTACATAAAAATTAGAGTATCGTGAAAGTATTACATGCGGAAGAATCATTTCCAGGGCCTGATGCCAGTTTACACAGGGTTGTTTCCCCCTGCCCTCCTTGGGCTTTATTGATGACTTTCCATGTGTGAGCACAGCTATTGGCTGCTGGACTTCTGTCAACTCATACTCAGGTTGTCTACAACACAATGGATATACCTAAGCTCCAGGGAGCACCAGGGGAGAGAGGCTGAAACATTTCAGAATTAGAGGCCCAGGACACCTACCTGCTCACCTGTTGCTCTAGTACTTACAGACCTCGTCATGAGTCCGTGAGGTCTGACTGAACCTGTGATGCTTTGTCTGTCTGCCTTCCTTTTTTTTTTTTTTTTTTTTTTGTGAGCTCAGTTTTGTCTGCTTATGGCCTGCACCTCACGTGTGGATACAAATTGGGAAAATTCATCAAAACACTCTCCAGAATAAATAGGAATGTTGGGCATTATCTGGTCCTCTAGATTTCATTTTCTTAATTTATTGTTATTAGTCCTTTGAGGATTTCATAGGTACATTTCTTTTCATATGCTGATTTCATACAGCATATTTGATCATATTCACCCTCTCCCAACTCCCCCCAAGATCCACCTGCCCCTTCCTCCCTCCTTTGCTCTCTTCACCCAACAGTTCAGATGTGTAATGTCCATTTCCTCTTTAATGTGTGGCCTTCCACTTTAATGTAGTTGACCTACTAGTGGCCATACCCATAAAGAGAACAAACTTTCCTTCTCCTGGCATCTACCAGTTACCGACTAAAGTACCTTCTCAACTAGGGGTGGGACTTTTGGACTACTTCCCCTGTTTGTGCTGGAAGTTTGTCTGGCTTGAGCTTTTGTAGGTCATAAGCATTCTATCACAGTAACTATGGGTTCATATGCACCACTGCCCTGCTATGTTTGGAAAAGAGTTTCCTTATAGTCATCCACCACCACTAGCACTTATCTTCCTACTCTACTTCCACAATGACCCCTGACTCTTGGGGGGGGGTAAGTTCATTTTGGGCTAAGCACCTGGACATCTCTTATTTTCTGTACCTTGACCCATTCTGGGTCACTGTGTTAATTACCATCTACTGCATAAATAAGCATCTCTGAAGGATGGTTGAGAGATGCACTGATCTGCGTGTATAATGATAAGGCATTACAAGTTGAATTAATATTATATCCATTTAGCAGGCTAATAGTAGTATGTTCTTCTGTAAGACTTATGACCTGTCTAGTTACAGGCTCTCAGCACCAACAATGGTACCAGGTATGGGTTTCATCTTGTGGAGTTGTCATTAAATCCAATCAAAATGTGGTTGTTTATTCCTATGAAATTTGTACCACTATTGCATCAGCAGATATATCTTGCCAGGCCAGTTGTTGTAGGTCACAGGGTTTACAATTGTGTAAGAATGATGATTATATATCTAGCAAAGTGCATTTCTCCTCTAACATTATGAAACATGAGGACCAGATCGATTCTCCAGATTTCTGATTTACATGTTGAAACTAAAATGTACGTAATGGACTTGGAGTATCATTTTAATATGTTTTGTAAGCAATATGCTTTATGCAGCATATTTCTAAACTACATTCCAGGAAAATTTCAGCCCATTCCCCATGCCAAATTAGGAAATTCCTTCCATTTATTAGTCCATTCCCCTCCTTTTTACAATTATCTACCAGGCTTCACATGGCTCACACAGAATTATCATTAACAATAAAAGACAAAATAAAATGATAACAAATTTTACAAGGCTTATTACCTTCTTATAGTCTGGCTTTAAAAGTCTGTAGTTGAGTGATGATTTCTTTATATAAGTCATACTAGATTTTACAATTATCACACAGGGTTTTGAGAATCCAACTCCTTAAATGCTATAAATATGAAACCTAAATATTATGACAGTGAATATAGACAAAATAAAAAAAACATTCATTATAATCTGGAATATGACAAGTAATATATACATCAAAGAAATTTACATTTATTTTTGTGATCATTTGGATAATGCTTATGTCTAGTATTAGAATATTTGGCCTCATAATGAAAACTCCAGGGAAGTTTGTTGCCTGAATAACTATTATTTCACTTATCATATAATAGATACTCTTAAAAAGTTTTGAATGAATTGAATTCTAAATTATTTTTCTTTATTCTTTACAATTTAATACATGCATACAATGAAACATGACCCCATCCATTTCCCATTTTACCAAGTAAACGTTCTGTCATAGACAAAAGTGGGGATAATGGGATTCTACCCCTCACAGGGGAGCTAATGACAGTGAAGGGATGCAGGAGGAAAGGAAGTCATTGTCTTTAGTGATGTAGGAACTGGTGAAGATAGCTTCCTGACCATGTCCACACTATTGTCACACTTTAAACACAGTGGGTCACAGGGCAAAAACAAAAACAGAACAAAAGTCACGTGACTTAGTGAGAGGAGGAGAGATGTAGATGAGGGTGAAAAGAAGATATGAGCACGAGAGAAGGTGCATGCGACCAGAGTGTAAGAGACCGTCAGAGTAAATTCATTTGTAAAAGTCAGAGGTGAGAGTTATATGTATATCCAAATCTACAATGAAAAATTTCTCAACAAAGAGAAGATAGAGAGAAAAATGGAGAAATAGAGGAGGGATGAAGACAGAGGGAGGGGGGGAAGTTTGGGTAGAGAGGGGAGAGAGAAAGGGAGAGAGGGAGACTCAATGCTAATACTGAAACTCACTTGATTTGGTCTGTGATTAAATAGTCATATTTCTGTTCATGTTGCTTCATGTCACATGAGTCTATGTAAAACCTATGTTCTTTAAGAAGCGTAAGCTGGAAGCCCACCCCTCCCCCATTGCTCTTTGATCTGTCCTCATCTATAGTGTGCTAATGGGTTTGCTCACAGTGTTTATCAGCAGCTTTGTAGGCCTTTGTCTTGACCGTGCAGAAAACTGTCATGCCTTGACTACCACTTCCTAATGCTTCTTATGAAATACTTCTTCCTTTCCTCCTTTAAAAAAACATTTTTTTTTTTTTTGCAAATGTTCTTTTATGTTGTCTCGACATCAAACAGTTTCACATATGGAGAAGCCTTCAATCTTTCAGTTCTTCTGCATATTTTTTTTTAACAGGTTTAGTCTTCCTCTACTTCCAAAGAGCCAGTTTCAATAGCTACTTGGATGAATATTTTGACACGACTCTATTCCTATGTGAAATTTCTATTATCCATGAGTTATCAAGACGTAACTCTAATCTTTATCTTTTCCACTCTTTACCCTATATTATAATTTGGTAGATAAAATGTCCATTTTCCTACTTAAATTTGACTATTGAAATCAGTTTCTCTCTGTCCGCCACATACCTGCTGAGTGTCACACAGTTTCAATCCCCAGTGCATGTTATGCCATGCGCATGATTTGCCCCAAACGTCAAAGTCCAGGGTCAGTTGGTTTCACTGTATGTAATGTCCAGTGACCCTGACTCTGCTTCCCATACTGCACGTCTACCCCTGTTCTCACTCTTCCTGCAGAAACCAGTGCTCTACACAGTCTTCAAATGGCATATAGTAATGATCCTTTAAGCAAAGCTATGAATTGTCTTTAGTATTTTCCATTTTAAATTAATGAAACCTTATTAATATGTATATTAAAACAAATATGTAATTTCCCCTATTGGAATATACAGATCAACAGTTTTAGTATACTCAGAGAGTTGTATAAACATTACTGTTTATTATTAGAAGGCAGTCTGACAGCACAATAATTTAGCAAAATTATTTCACAGGCCATAGACTTTTAAACCCAGAATACAGTACCAGGCCATTTTTAAGGAACATTTATTTTAGGATACTTTTAAGTGGATAAAAATATTACAAAGATAAGTACAGAATTTATGCATACCTAATACCTACCTGAATTTTTGTTTTTTATTTTTGAGATTATAATATAATTAAAATATTTCTCCTTTCTCTTTCTTCCCTCCAAACCATTTCATATACTCTTCTTGATCTCATTCAAGTTTGTGGTCTCTTTTTTCATTAATTATTATGTATGCATATATGTATATGCACATATATTCCTAAATAAAACCTGCTCAGTCTGTATAGTGTTACTTGTAGCTATGTTTTCAAGACTGCCCATATCTTGTACTACTATTGTATAATTCACAATTCAATACTAACTATATTCCATATTTATTTATATTTCCTTGTTTGAGCATAAAACATGCCCCACAGATTCATGTGTTTGAATTATTGGTCCCACTGGTGGCACTATGTTGAGAGGCTGTAGTAGCTTTGGTATATGGGTCTAGCTGGGTGACGTATGTCTCCAGGGACAGACTTCAGGAATATCCCACTGTCAGCTGAATATCCTTTGACCTCTCTGCCCCCTGGTCCACTGAAATGTGAGGAGCCCAGTTATCTTCTCCCTTACCTTCCCCATGACGAAACAAATGTTGGAACAGTGAGAAGAAACAAATCCTTCCTCCCTTAATCTGCAGCTGTTAGAGAAGTAATTTATACAGTCTTTAACTTTTACCTAATGTCTGTGTCTTGTGATAGGTGCCTGTCCAGAGGCTCATTATATTTAGTTCTTCTATCTCCTTTGGTTTTTAATTGTGGCATTTTCTGTTTCCTTAAAGTTGATGTGGGTGGAGCCGTAAGGAAGCATAAAGGATCATTTTGTAGAATGTTCCTCAACTGGGATTTGCCTCCTGTACTTCTCATGTTAGAATGGAGGTGTCAGCTTTGGGAGGAAGACCACAAGGTCAAGATTAATTTTCACCACATCCAACACCACTTCTCACTGCTTAATGTGGACCTTAGTCATCAGGCTGAGGTTGAACCTGACGGGATACACCACTTCCTCCATGCTTTCTGGACACTGTGCAGAGGTAACACACCAGGAGTTGGTATGTATTCTCTCATTATCTGCATTAGCTACTCAGAATCGCTCTGACATGACTTGTCTGCTCTTTTTCTGTGGATGAATATATTTAGGTCAGTATGGATACATGGATATTTTTATTTTTATTTAAGGCTATACTCAATACCATATTAGTTTCTTTGGTTAAGTTAATCCACCATTAGTTCTTTCCGTTGGTATCTGGGCCTCTGCCTTTCCTCATTGTGGAATTCTGCTGCTGCTGCTGCTTTGTGGATTTGCTTGTGTTTTGTTCTCTCCTTCCTTCCTGCACTATAAGACACTCCAGGATGATACAATCATCCATTTCTCTAAGGAACTGTCTGTATTTGTTTTTGTTGTTTCGTAAGGTTACATTAGAAAATAGTATCCATAGTCTAGTGGTGCTTTTTCTCTTCTTAAATATCACTGATTTTAAGATTTTTGGGGGTGGGGTGGGGGGTGGGCTGACAAAGCAAGGAAGTACATACAGATGAACTGATTCACACACATATCTACTAATGCTTATAGAGAGGATATGTAGCCATTTTAGCTAATGAGAGTCCATGTTAATGTCTCCAGATTCTAGCACTACTCCACAGGTCATTCCAGCCTCCTTTTCACCTGACTTATATGTAACCTCCATTCTTCGAATAAGCTCCTGCCATTTCCATGCATTTACTTAATTTTTCAATTACAGTACATGTGTAGTGGCTTTAAAAAGACGAACCCACGCACCCTGAGGTACAAGTTTACCAGTTGGAGTTTGACATTTTCACATCTGTCTTTTCTACTGGGTGTCCTGAAGTGGTGATCTAAACAAAAACTCCACTGCCAGCACTTGACAACGTGGAAGATTACGTGCTCCATGAGGATAATGTTTAACACACTGGCTTGTTTTTCTATGGAGGAAGAAATCAATTAGCTGAACAGTGGAGGACATAAAGAGCTTCAGAGATAGGCTAGACCCTGACAAAATGGAGCACTTCCTAACTCAGAGCAGTGCCTACAACTGACAATACAGGTGTTAATCCCATTCTGTTCAATCATTCACGGATTTAGAATGGCCTATCAAACTCAAATGAAAAGAGATAAATAAACTCAACTCAAGAAGGAGATAGTCGCTGTCCGGTCCACTGTTGTTCCTATGCATCTCAGAGTAGATCTCACAGAAGCAGATATGTTGTAAGTTCTGCAGGGGTGACCTCTGACTCATTCTGTCTCCAGAAAGGTTTCAGATTTGTTAATAAGTGAAGGGCTGGTAAATCAGTGGCCACTGCCTTGAGAGCAGCGAACTGAAATCTCCTAGAGACCCAGGATTTTTCATGCATGTTCCAAGGAAAATAACACATAAGTCAACTCATTTTCCTTAAACAATAGACATCCTATTAATAATTTCTTAAGAATATCCCCTCTGTTAGGAAGAGAACAAGCGCTTTGCCTACATAAGAATCCTGTTATCCCAGCTCCTTCAGTGGCCTTCATTGCATGGAGTTGTACTAACCCACACTGCTGCCTCACATATCTTCCTCCATCCCAGTCTGCAGTAGTGAGTGAGCCCTTAAAAGACAGATTCGCCTCTAGTATCTGATCATCTAACATATAATCCATGACCGAGAAATACTGAATAGCCTGAACATGGCATAGAGAAGAACAACTCAACAACAAAGTTTCCTATTTAGAGATTTCTCCTAAGAAAATGAATGCTTTCTATGACTTTATTTGGTTTTATGACATGAGCATCACACTCACAAAAAAAAAAGTGTTCTCAAGAAGCAGTCCTGGCAGGTTCTCAAAAAGTGGTCCTGTGCTTTTGAGTTTTTGACAGCCAAGAAACTCGTGGCTCTTCCTTTGTGTTCTCTTCTCCATTATAGTTGTTTTCAGTTCATCATTGGAACTGGCTAAGCTGCTTGGAGGTTCTCATCTTGGAGGCTGCGTAATGGCCCATCTGCATCATAGTTACATTGAGGAAGCTGTAACACACACTCACACACATATACACTTATACACAGACACACAGACACAGACACACACACACACACACACACACACACACACACACACACACACACTCTGTATCCCACATTCACACACTCAGAGTTTTGCATGCAGAGAGATTGGGGTACACTTGGGCATTGGTGATTTCAAACTACTTTCCCAAGTGTTTCTGAGGAAGGTGGGCTGCATTCAGCTTCACCTTCCGGAGGTGGTTAAAACATCTGAAAGGCCCTTCCTCCCACTAGCCAGAAGTCAGTGCTGAATCAGAAGTGATTCACGTCCCACGTGTTTGTACTATCTCAAGCTTTCCTAGGAGAGCTGGCTTTGCCTTCTCCTTGGTAGAATACCCAGAATGCAAGAAAACTTGGGATGACTAAAAAGAAAAAGAAAAAAAAAAAAACTATAGTAACAACATTAAAAACCTAGGTCAAAAGAGAAAACCAGTTTCAACCTGGATCAGCTTTCCACAGCACAGAATTACCAGGACAGCCCAACTTCCTGTTAACAAACCACCTGATAGATTTTTCATGGCAAAAGCATCTGTCTTTGAGGGGACTGGAGAAGGCGCGTTTGGCTTCCTACAGTCTTACCTGTATTATTTTGTCTTGTGAAGTACAATCCAGCATTGAGGCACACAGGCTGGTCTGACAAGCTCTGCAGCTCAGGAAACAGCGCCACCTGCTGAATATCCAGGGCATAATTTACTAGAGAACCGAGATGAGTCTTAGGGCAACTCGTAGGGGTTCAGTGTGGACTCCCCGGCTTTCTTACCAGCACACGGGATTTCCAGGCACCAGGCTGTTTTAGCAGCTCACTGAATGCGTCCAGCTCGCACTAACGAGAGTTGTGTTACTTGAGGGCGTACACATTCCCCTGAGTGTCTCGGCTTCATTTCTCAGGTAGACAACTCAGACAACATGGGCAAACCTAACCCTTAGAGAAACAAAACAGAGTGACTGGACAAAACCAAGTACCTTTGCCTGGCCCCAGTTTATGGACAATAGTCTGGTGACAGTGAGGGTACAGGAATTTTATCCCAACAGATTTTCTCTAGCTCCCAGCCCAGCAGCAGCAATACACGTGATAGTGTCATTTCCTTCTGGGACGGGTCTCCACAGTAAATCAGACCCCGGGAAGCTCAGTTTTGATGAGGATTAAATCTTTAAAGAAATGAAGTGCCGTGTTTTCCCATTGGCAGTTATTTGTATATTTGTTTTAGTGCTAGGGTCTATTGCATATAAAATTCTCCCCAGGATCAGAAAAGGAAAATGGTAAAAGTATAACATTTGTAAGGTAAAGCAATTCTCTCTCTCTCTCTCTCTCTCTCTCTCTCTCTCTCTCTCTCTCTCTCTCTCTCTCTCTCTCTCTCTCTCTCTCTCTGTGTGTGTGTGTGTTGTATGTGTGTGTGTGTGTGTGTGTGTGTGTGTGTGTGTGTGTGTGCCTGCATGCATATGTGTGTGTTCTAAGCCAGGCTTTTGAAAGATAAACATTTGATGTAGGAAAATGTTGAAAGTAAGAAAGTTATAAGCAGTTTTCATTACATTTTTCTAAAAATATTTGGCTTTCAAAAATCAAGCCCACTTAAAGTTTTCCGACTTTTATTTTCTTTTCTGGGCCATTTTGAAATATTGTAGGAGATTTCACTGTGTCATAATAATGTTATTTTATATAGATTTTAATAGTGAAAATAAAGTCAGTAGACCCCACTGCCCTCTAATATAACTGAAAGTTCATTTCTCTGCCCAGTTCTTCCCACACTCATGAAGAAATACCAGACTTCAATTAAATTTCAGCACTTAGGCTCTTGTGAGGTCCTAAAATATTTGATCATAGCCGAAGAAAACTCTATAGCATGCATTACAAGTTATAGCAGGGATATGTGCAGATGGGACTAATTAGGATTTTCCAATTTGATTTTACCATTTGAAAAATAAAATGCCTTAGGTTTGAACTAAATTTATTTTTATGCTTGCAAAAAGTGGGAGTGTTCACTTCACCGTGCCTTTGGAATTGTGATCATTGTGCCTATTGGTCTATCTTCAACCTGTTGATATCACTAAGTATAGAATTATAAATTTACACACACACACACACACACACACACACACACACACACTGATAAAAGACGAGGTTAAGAATCCATATGGTAATGGAGAATAGACTGTAAGTGTGATTCTTCTGTGTTCTTTCCCCTGTCTGCATCTGGCCTTTTTAACCAACCATCTTGTTTACTCATCTCCTGGAGGCCTCAAGAGCTGCCTTCCCTACCCTCTTGGAACCTTTTGTTTCCTAAGCTTCGTGGCACACATTTGAATAGATTTGCACTGCATAGAACTAGAAAATGTTCCCAGTAGTGATGGAGACTAGGAGTAGATTCCTCTATATTGTGATGTGTAGACAAGGCAAAGGCTTGGGGAGGTGGGAGCATTTTGATGAAAGGACATTTTGACTAGCAGTACACTATTTCACTTAGACAGATGGTCCCCATGAGTTCTGCAGCAGGGTGAAGAAGACAGTGAAATTTAGATATTTTTATCAGTGTTCCCCCCCCCCTTCTTAAACTTATATATCCAAGCCTTCTTGTAGTGTCAGTCACTGACTGTTTTTTATGGGATTCTTGAGTATGCAAGTGAGTGGGTCTCACTTTCTTGCACCTTCTCTTGGGTTCTTTTTCGCCTGTTTGTTTTGTCCAATTCAGTTTTGTCTTATATTGTATTAATTATGCTTTAAAAATTATATTTAATTTTTAAAAATAAGTTGTTTTGCAGATTGGTTTGGGGTCTTTGAAATTTGAGTGTACATTTTACATTTACAACCCATCCCAGTTTTCAGGAACAACAGTGTAAGTACTCAGTAGCTCCCTGTGGTTTGTGGTTATGAACTTGATGGTGCCAATTTAGGCAGAGATGAGGAAGCATTAGAGAACAACGTGCTGGGAGGCAGTTCCTCAGAGTTATTGAGGGTAGGAATGCTAAGGACATAGGGACATAGAACAAGTGTTCCTCTTTGTTCAGCCATTAGGGAGCCAGGAGCTGCTGAAACAGTAATTTTCATTCTCATTTTGAGATGACTCACATAAAGACACAGTTCACAGAAATGGCCAACAAATGGGGAATGGGGAGCGTGGTGGTCTCAGAGGAAGGATGCAGGGTGCTTCCTGGAGAGTTTGAAACTATTAGGACTAACCATTTCTTTTGTGCCTATAAGCAGAGAGTAACTAACTCACTGGGGCCATCGTGGGCAGCAAGGCAGTCCTGACACTTCCCTGCTTTCCCCAGATGATGCACCCCCTAATGGTGTTGGTTTGGGGGACTCAGACTCTCCTTTTCCAAGAGATTAGATGGTTGGTTATGAAAGTGTAGGCCTGATTCTCCTACTTGATGACTCCTACTTTCATTGATCCCTTATCTATTTGTTAATCATCTACTGAATCTTCAACAGTCTATAATATTTAAGGAGTTCCTACCAAATTCCTCTTGAAGAATTGTTCCTAGTCAATGCAACAATTCTTCCATTTTGAATCCTTCCCTGCCTTTGTCTCATTTTTAATCTGTCGTCTGCCTTCATTTCTCTCTATCTTCTGTTCTTTCTGGCTCTCATGTTTTCCGTCGTTAGAACTAACTTAAGGCAAATTTGAGATGGGTAAAACTGAATTGGAGCACATTCCAATCATAATCTATGGCCCTCAAGTTCTGTTTTCTAGTGCTGATTTACACTTAAAAATAATTGGGGCAAGCCCAGGCCTTCTGCTTTCTAAGAAGCTCTATTTTGAACTATATCCCTAACCTGATTTATTCTTTTTTCACTTTTCCCTAAAGTCTAAGTCATCTAAAGATGTTTGCCAAGACCCCCATGCACAGTGATACCACCATTTTTCCCATAACCACTTTTATGAAAAACAGAATCTCTTAGTCTGTTTATATTCTTCTCAACCTGACTTGATATTAGGAGACAAACTATAAAGAAAATGAAAACAAGGACAGACTAAGGTATGGCTGTATATGTTTCCCCTCAAATTAATAGGTGGAAACACATCACCAATGTGATGGTGTAGAAAAGGGGGTTTCTAGATGTGATTAGGCCATGGGTCTGGAGTCTTCTGTGAATATAATTCACTTACAGAAGTGAATACACAGAGCACCCTTGCCTCTTCTATCATATCCCTTTGAGGATACAGAGAGGAACTATTATTTAGGAATCAGTAAACTGACTTTTCTCTCTAGACACTTATCTTAGTTACAGTTTCTATTGCTGTAAAGGGACATCATGACCATGACAACTCTTATAAAGGAAAACATTTGATTTGGGCTTGCTTACAGTTTCAGAGGTTTCGTCCATTATCATCATGGTGGGAAGTGTGGCAGTGTGCAGACAGACATGGTGCTGGAGAGTTAACTGAGAGTTCTACATCTAGATCCATAAGCAGCAGGAAGTAAACTGAGACACACTTGCTCCAACAATGCTACACCTACTCCAAAATGTCATACCTCCTAATAGTGCCACTCCCTATGAGCCTATGGGGGCCAATTACATTCAAACTACCACAACACTGAGGATGTTGGTTCCTTATCTTGGACTTGCCAGCTTCTAGAAATAAAAAGACCACATGTTGATACAGCACCCTGAACAGACTAAAGCATCTCCAAATGATTTTGATGGCCCTAGTTTCACCTGAAGCATTGCTTTATAAAAAAAAAAAAAAAGAGTGGTCTTCAATGTAAGTGGGTGTCTTTTTGTTGGAATATAAGAGAAATGGCATTATATCTTACCTTAAACCTTTGTAGATCTCAATTTCAGACATACAGCCCAGAGTGAATTTTACAGTAAACATTGGTATGCCCATCACCCAGGCTATACTGTTCCTACATTCACATATTATTTTTTCTCACAGATCAACCCATTTGTCTGTTGAAATGGTCTTCAAAAATTAAGCCATATCAATTTTGTATGTTTCAAAGTAAGTTATTGGCATCATAGTGCTTTCCCCTACATACTTTAACAAGCATATCACTTATTTCACTTCAGTGCATCTTTCATGACCCATTTGTATGTACTTGGATTGTGTATTCTACTTAATTTAAATAGGTGCATAGACCTAGTTATTGCAAACCTCCACAAGAAAAACAATGGTATCATCATTCTGAGGAGCAGTCCCTGAGGACATCAGTGTTCTGCTCACTTTCCACTCTATGTTGCATATAAACAGAACTTTATCACTCAACTCAATTCACAATTTTGGGGACTCAGACAACATCATAGAAAGCCACCCCAAAGTCAGCACAAGATTTTGTTCTTTCTTGGTGTTCTATGCTCTTGAATGAGGTAGAAGAACTTCCCCTAAATTCTCCTTGTTCTTCTTAGCTTTCTGCTCAGTCTATAATTTCTTTATTTTATTCTTATTATTTTGTTTGCTAATAAAGTTTTGTTTTTTCAGTTCTAGACATCCTGGTTCCTCTTGCTGGGAAATCCTATATATCCTTACAATATTCCTAGACTCACCTACCAAACAGAACTCATTTTTAAATGTTTTTAAATTTGCAACTTTTTAAATTAAAGCATAATATTATTTCATCCCTCCCTCTCCTCCCTCCAATCCCTCCCATATCTTAGCACTTGCTCCCTCTCGAATTCACAGATTTTTTTTAACTATTATTGTAACATATAAGTGCAAAAATATGAAAATTCAACCTGATGAATCTATGTATCTTTCTTTGTATGTATATGGTTTCAGAACTGACCTCTTTGTATTGGGTAACCAAATTAGGGGGGCTTATCCTGGGGGAGACTAATCTTCCCTCTCTTAGCAGCCCTGAATTGCTTGTAGCTTTTGGTCTGGGGTGGAACCCTGTGAGCTTTCCCTGCCCACATTAGCACATCTGTTGCTATCACTTGTTTCAGCAGCAATATTATTGAAATTTCATGGGTATAGGTTATCTTTCACTTCAAGGAGACACAATCCCCAGCAGACTTTCTGGTCCTCTGGCTCTTAAAGTGTTTGCCCCCCTTTCAAAGATGTTCCCTGAGTCTTAGATGCAGGGAGTACTATGATTTGAGGCTAGGCACCCCACAATTAGTTGTTCTCTGCATTTAGACCAGTTGTGGCACTCTGTAATGGTCTCTATCTGCTGTAAAAGGAAGCAACTTTGATGAAGGGTCAGAGCTACATTTATATGTACATATAAACATAAATGTTTAGAATGCAGGTAGGAATTATACTAGTTTAGGAAAGTGACAGTACTAGCTTCTCTAAGATTCATGACATCACTGTCCATGGGTAGTTGGCTCTGTTTCCAGTATCAGGTATGATTTCCCTCTTAATAAGCAGACCTTAAGTCTAATTAGATAGTTGTTGGTTGGTGCCAAGATGTAGGTGCCATTATTGCATCTTTAGGGATAGCTTGCCCTGCTGCTTTTTGTCATGGTTCATAGGCATTACAGCCCTCTAATCTGTGTTTCCTTGCTCCAAATCTTCAAATATGAATATAGAATCTAGGGTAACCACAGAAATAATTCAAGTAAAACAGGACAAAGTTTGTGGGGATTAGACGGAGGAGAGGCTGGATAGAGATGATATGATGAGAAAATGGAGAAAATGTGGAGCACTTTATTGGGCAGGTGAGAATGAGGGTCAAGGGTCAATGTGGAAGAGGAGGGAGGAAGGATAAATAACACTGAGAATGTTTGAAAAAACATAAGGAATCATCTCATTCTATATTACCTTAAATTACACATAAAACATGTAAAACATTATACGTACATACATTTGTACGTAATGTAAAAATGATGTGATACTTGGGGTGAAAGTGCTCCCCATAGACTAACAAAAACCTTGGTGCCAAGCATAAGAAACCTCCTTTTTAGTTGTTGGTTAGGGTAGTCCAAAAGACTCCCAAGACAATATAGGTTATTGATGATGCCCTTGGTTGCCTTCCAGAAGCTGAAGTAAATCCCTGTTACTGGAGACACCATATACTTCAGACCCAGAACTCAAAGGTGTCAAGCTGGATCTGACCTGAAATCCTCCTCCCTGAGGACCACCTTTCCTAGTGCTGCAAGGTGCTATGGGAGCTGCCAAGGGAGAGAAGCCACCAGAACTGATTTTTATTCGGGATCATTGAGTTATTACATTAGGTTTTCTTTCTATTTATCACATATAAAGAAGACATGTGAAAATAAATTCCAAAGACAGAGCATAGTTACTAAATTGTGAGTGGATGATACACCACCAAAGCCTGAAGCATTAGGTTTTCCTCATGGCCCCAGCAGCGGTGGCACACATCCCCTCAAAGCCTGGTATGAAGTCACTTGGTTCTGCTTAGGTCTTTGGGTAGGTGATGTGTACTTCCAGCCTCTGAGGCTACACTGTAGATGGAAAGCAAGGAGCCACTTCTGACTCCTAAGAAATGACTTGTGTCAGGGAAGGCCTGTTAGGGTAAAACATGGTCCATAGTATTATTTGATTTAAGACATTACTTCTAGCATCATAAATCAACTAATAGCCTCATGCTGTTCTAACACCAAGCCACCTATTCTATTCTGACGGGTCATATCAAGAAAATTATTGCCAGACTAAATAAAAGAAAGTCTCTACTAAGAAACCATTTAGCTATCCAAGGCATACACATGGTCATGTTTTGAAACTTGAAGCTCAATCTTTTCTTCAGCATTGCTTATCATTGAATCTAATTAGTATAGATCTAATACTGTTTTGTGCAGTAGTAGTTAGGAACATATTTTATATGTCAAGTGGGTATAGTTGTTTACACATTTTCCTTTCTCTTGAAATTTGTTCATATAAAATCAAAGTCAGTCATAAAATTGTACCTTTAATTTTATGTAAGAGTTGTGTTTTGGCCTTGAAAAAATCTTTGTTTAGATTGGAGTGGTTTCCATTGAGCAAAATCATAGCTTTTCAAATAATATCTTAGCATTAAGAATGGCCACACCCCAGTGAGCAGCTATAAAAATGGAGTTTATGCTTAAAGCATAAACCTCAGACCTATGGGTATTTTCTTCTTTATGTTTAAAAAAACACTAGAAAGGAAAGACTTAACTCACTATAGTTATTTTGAGAAAACCAGTTTCCATAAATACTTTTTTATTGCAAAATTATAAACTTATACTTCCCTTTCCCTGACTCCATAATTGCCTTCCTGCATACAATTTACCTCCGTGTTTTATATTTCCATAAGAATTTTCTCCTGATATTTGTGTGCTCAGGAAATTCTATTAATAGACATACTTCCTGCTTAAAGGATAAAATCTGAAAGCCTTAGCTCGGTGTTCAAGGCTCTTCAGAAGCTGACCCCTAACTTTCCAGTCTCATCTCCACCCTAGCATTCTTCCCCCGTTTCCTGACAGTTCCTTCCCAGTTTTGACAGTGCACTGATTCTGCATTGTTCTGCATCTACATTTAGCTACACATCTGCATTCCTCGACTCTTCTCCACCAGTTCTTTTCTAACCTGCCCACTCTTTTGTTTCCATGAACATCATTTAAAAAAAAAATGTGTGTATGGTTGTTTTGCCTACATATATGTCTATGCACCTTATGAGTGCCTGGTACCTGAAAAGGTCAGAAGATGCTGTTAGATTCCCCTAGAACTAGAGTTAGAGGGTTGTGAACCACCAGGTGGGTACTTGTAATTATTGAGGCCCGGGTCCTCTGGAAAAGTAGCAAGACCTCTTAACCACTGAGTTATCTCTCCGGTCCCCCCCCCCTTTATATGGTGGTGACTTCCCCACTCACTTACTTTGTCAGATTTTGTTTTAAATTGTAGACAAACATTCATGGCATAACTTTTACATCTTATTCAATTTTTGGCGTGCATTCAGTGACTGAGTTTGCTCCAAAGGGTTTCCACCATCTATCTGCAATGTTTTTTTCATTATCTTACTGATTTTTTGCAGCTATTAATCAAACTAACTCCCATCATCTCACCTACCCCAGGCACTGGTAACATTGACTCTGGGTTCTCTTGCTATGGATTTGACTACTCAATGTACGTCATTACATATCAAATGATATAATATTTGATGTTTTACTTAGCACAATTCCCTAAAGTTAATTCGTGTTGCAGCATGCAATACAATTTATTTTACTTTTCAATTGAATGATGCTCTGTGATTATACATACAAAAGCTGTTCATAGATTCATCTGATGAAGTATAGCTATTTTCTGCTTTGGGACTATTAGAATATTATTACTATGAATATCACTGTATATTAGAGTTTGGATTTTAAATGTTACACAAGCCTTATCTGATAAAGGTTGGTACCTAGTTGCTAGCACTATTGTGAGGTGGAAGAATCTTCAAAAAGTAGAGTCTAGTAGAATAAAGGTAGGCCATTGGCAATATGTTCTGGAAGGGAACATTGGTGTCCTCATTTTCTCCATTATTCAGCTTCTTGTCCTCTGTGATAACCATCAGATTTGTTACGCAGGGTGATCTCCACCATGATGTCCTCCTCACAGCATGCCCTAAGTGACAGGGTCAAGCAAGCATTGAGAGAAAGCTCTGAAACTGTGCGCTGAGATGAACAGTTATTTCCTTTAAGGTGATTAGCTTGATTGTTTTATCACAGTTATAGAAGGTGATTAACACATCTTGTAAGATCTGTGATTTTAATTTTTTTGTATATATGCATAAGTAGCATTGCTGGGTCAAACTCTATTAATTTTATTAATTCATACTATTTTCTACAATGTCCATACTAATATAGAGTCTCATGATGCACAGTTGTTCCAATTATTCACATCCATGATAAACATTCTATGTATTTACATCTTTTGATTGCTATGGCTTTGTAGTGAGTCTTGAAATCAAAAAGAGGGACTTCAGTGAATTTCCTAATGAATACCCAGAATATTTTAAAATACATTTCATAGCTCATTCCAGAAAATCTGTTTCTGATACTTGTTTACACTTGAAGAAGTATTCCTTTTACCTTAACTAAAGCTATTTTTGACTACTTTAAATAAAATGTGTTACCATAGGACTTCAGAATTGAACAGCCAGAAGAATTAAGAAATCTATGTTTTAAATGTTACAGAATGTATTTTATTTTCAATAGATGTTATATAATACTTGAAATCAAGCATATGAATCAAATTGTACTATAATACCTCTGTAGCCACTTAGACATCGCGCCAAGGAAGCCTGCTAATTATACTTCCCATTTTAATGAAGATAAGAAATACTCATGAATAATCCATTTTATCAGAAATATGTCCATGCAGGCTTTTAACCAGCTTCATTTTTTGTGTTAGATTTTTTTATTTTTATTTTTTTATATGAAAATTTTTTCCTTTTACATACCAACCATAGTTCCCCCTCTCATCCCTCCTCCTGCTCCCTCCTGCCCCCCCCCGACCCACCCACTCCTCCAAAAGTAACCAGCTTCTTCTAATTAAGAGTATTTACATTTTTCTTTAAATGAGCCTCGACAACAACAGTTTATACTCTCTGTATTTTATTAACACCATGCCCCTCCCCTTCACTTTCAGGTGCTAGAGTCCCAAATATCATTTGCAGTTATTATTTGTGGCTCTCTTCCTCATATCACACCCGAAGAGGACACTGTTTATGGGAACCAAATTACTTAAAAATATTTCTAAGCCCTTTAGGCAGAGGTCAGTACACATATTAGCTAAGGGCAAAAGGAATATTCAAGCCCAGGCACCCCTGTTGAATTCACAGCTGGGATGTAAGCAGCTTCCTGCTGTTGGCCTGGTCCCCTTGGTTACTGTTCACCTTGCTCATAATATCCCGACAGCATGTCAGGGCCTATCTTAGTACTTCGTATCAATATGTGTTTGTAGAAGATCAGCTGTTCCCATGGTACCTGGGTCTAGGGATTTGTGCTGGAATGTGTAGTGTTTCCAAGATCTGTGTTCTCAGCAGCTTCTCATACACTTGTTCTCCAAGGCACTGAATCTTTCAAGAAGTTCAAGTGGTGCTCTTGGACTTCATACTCAGAGTCCTACCTCCTCTTCCTTCTGGAATTTTTCATGGGGATTTAACTACATCTGTCTTAGTAGACCACTTCTTTTGTTGCTATTTTTCCTCTTTAGGGAAGTCAAAGAAGTGTTAGTTATTACTTTTTCTCATTTTTAAAGTCTTGTGATAAAATTTCAGAATTCTCTTGTAACCCTTTGCATTAAAAATATTTTATATTTCTAGCTAAGGGTTTAATGCCATGTAAAATCTGCAATAGGATTGTCAAATGGTTTTGTGTATCAATAAATATAGCAGAGGGCTTTTAAGAATAAAAATAAAATGATAAACATCTACATAAGACCCAAGAAACAGGTATTTATGAAATCAAACAAAAATGTTTACCCTGAATAATAAACAAGCTTACCATATTATTGCTATACATATGTATGTAACAATGACTGATGAAAAATAATTTATGAATTTAAAAGGGAGCAAGGAAAAGTACACAGAGAGGGCTTGGAGGGAAGAAAGGGAAGGGGAAATGATGTAATTATATCTTAATCTCAAAAATTAAAAAAAAAAACAGTCCTTAATTCCTCGACTTTTAAAAAAGTCATACTGTGTGGAGGTTCTTTGGTTTAAGTTTGAAATGAAGTTTGATGAAAAATAAGACAGAAATCTAACAGAATTAGTTTGGGAACCACTAAAAATATAAGTTATAGTATTCTATTCATGATAAAGTTCTCTTATATATGACAGAAAGAGAGAGAGAGAGAGAGAGAAAGGAAGAAAGAGAAAGAGGGAGATAGATGGAAGAGGGAGCTTCAAAATCTGGGTGCTCGGATATATTTGAACTTTTCAAAAAAACCTTTTTAGTGCAAGTACACCCTAAATAACATGATAAATACTTGTACTAATAATACATTTGTTGTTTATTGAAATTCAAATTTAATTGCATGTCACATTTTATCTACTCATCTTAATAATTAAAAACAATCATTCATTCAGGCAGGAGGAGGGGCCTAAGTAGCTGGACATTTAAAAGCTGAGCTCTACATGAATTCTGATGAGATGTCAATTTGGGATGCCAGTAGGTCTTTGCTTCAAGCCAGACAGAAATGTACAAGGAAGGACACGTGGCGAGGGGGTGGCAGTGAACTAGTGGGTGTAAGTATGGCAATCCCTGAATCCATATTTCTGACAGATTTATACTACAATTGGGAAAAATCATCTGAAGCAAACAGAAATGGAGTACACCAGATATTGTCATCCAACATAGAAACAGCAAAAAACACCCATTCTAGCCGCACACTGGTGAAATTCTCCACATCAACATTATGATCATGATTCTCTCATCTTCAATTTTTGTCATCAAATATCTAATTGTTCTTGATACCATTTATAAATTACAGTGAATGTCAAAAGTAACAGGTAAAACACAAAATACTGCATTGTTCAACTCACTTCTAAAGACAATAAAGCAGAACACAAGAATCAATGTTCCTTTGCTAGGGATAAATGACAGAAAACTAGACACCAGCTCCCCAGTCATTGAAATCAATGCTTTGGAATTGTAGCAGTTTAAAACTGGACTTAAATATTTCCCTTGGAGCTGATTTGCACAGAGGTTTGCAGGCTAATTGTCAGAATGATGGAAGATCTGGATAACAGAACACTTAGCATTGTTTTCCAACTGCAGCTTGCAAAGCGAGCATTGTGAAGAAAAAAATGGACCAAGCACTGTGGAAGCTCCATGATCTGGTAAGAGAAAGTTGGTATGATACTCTTTGTACTTACTAGATTTATTTAATTAAGAACCAGTTAGCATGGCAGGGTACCTTCCTCTGAGTCATTGTCACAGAATGCTTTTTCTGAACTCGTTTCTGAATGGTGACCATTATCACCATTCCAAGGCCAAAAGGTGTCATGTGATATGACCTTGTTCCTCAAGCAGGAGACATCTGGAGTCTACTCAATGTGTAATATACAACTCAGTATCCAAGTGTTTCATGTAGTTTCTCTTTGCAATGTCCACCTGCATTGAGTTCCCTTTCTCAAGGCATCTGCAATGTTCCTTTCCCGCTGCCTAGATACTTTATCATTTCAAAAGCCTTTTCATGTGTAAGTCTGGTAGTCCGGAAAATTGGGGGTGGTGTTTATAATTTCCTGCACTGCTTTCTTCATCAAGATGTGGCCCCACGTCTTAAGTCACCTAGTCGTTTGATCTGGAAGTTACTTTAAAGATCACCACCAAGACCTAAGCTTTGTGGACAGCGAGTGTGTTTTGCAGCACCATGGGTGTGCCCTGAGAAACAGCCAAATAAAGGTAAAGCCTCGATGTGCCAGAGTGAATGAGGATTTAGACATAATTATGCTTTCTGGTTCACTGCAACATGTCTTTCTGAAAGTTAAATCTGCTATAATATGAAAGTTGCTTGTGCACTGTTCTGCTTTATACAACGAGGACCAGGGCAGAGCACCTGCTCCTAAGGATCAGTGAATTCAGGTGTGGAGTTAAGGCAAATGTAGTGAAAATTTAATCAGCAGGCGAGTTTATGAGGCGGCATGGGAAGGTGATTTCCTAGCTCCAAAGGGCGGCTGTAAAAGGTTTGCTTACTGTTTCCTATACCAGCTTATTTCTCCTCCCAGTAAACATAAAATGGTGACTATAAGTGGATCATTCTTTTGATAGAATTTCTTGGTGTATTAGATTATTAATAATAATATCAATTTAATACAGTTATAATGTATTTAATACTTTCTAATCAGTATTCCAATAATTTTTGACAAGTTAGCAATTGAATCCTTTGAACAGCTCTCATAGCAGCTAGAGAGAAGTAATTTGCAGAAGTTCAAACAGACATGAGGTAGCTGAGCTGGGCTGGCACCAAAGTCCCTTCCAAACAATGATTTATTGTCCCTTCTTAGCCTTTACACTTCTGAAAAGAAGAATTCCAGGAAAATCTTCTTCTTTTGTCCTTTTATGTTACAGTCATCTGAAAGGAAAACCATCTGGCTGGTAGATGGCTCTTATAGGAGACACCCATTTCTACATGAGTGTGGCCCAGAGAGTGCCTCACCATTTCAGATTTACATTACATTACAGGAGATGTAGAGAAAACAGAACAAACACTATTGTCCCTGACAGTCTTAAAGAATCAGAAGCTTTCCTGGGGCAATAGGGAACTGATAAGTCCTGGGGGTGGGCATGGGGGGCAGAGGAAAACACACCCTTTTACTAGGAAAGCAGAAAATTTTCTCTGTGTGCAACCAAGGTGATATCTGCATGAATTCAAAAGCTATTGAATTCACAACAAATAAGGGAAGCAATGAGCTGTCTCCGGCTTTGCAACATCTGTTAGAACTACACCTGCCGCAAAGATTTCCTGGCTCCTATTCTCAAGAGAAAGTCAGCCAGCAGGAAACAGTCAGGAACACAATGACTTTATTGGGACAGTCTTCAGATTAGGCTTAATTCCTGAAAATATTATGTTTCCCCTCTGTAGACACAATACTTTACAAGGCAGTGGGAGGCGGGAAGTGGACTGTGCTTGCAATTTTACAGAAAACAGGAATGTCATAGGGCCACCAGTCAACTGGGTGACATCAACACACCTGGCCGGTTAGTCCTGACTCAGTGGGTAACACATGGAAACCAAGCACGTCATACTTACCAGAACAATTCAAGGACTCCTCACCCTGTGACTCTGGCATTTCTCAAATTCAATGATTCCCAAATTCCAGAGTGAATCAGGACCACCTGACAGCCTTCTCCAGATTGCTTGATCTGATGTTCACATTTCTGCAAGTTCCCTGGTGACAGAAGCTGCCAACCTGAGGACCACAATTGTTAACTATTGCTCTGCTGTACAGAAATTGAACTTTCCCATGCAGATTGCTCTAGGCCTCTCTACCTCTAGAGTACATTTCCAGCTGCTCCTCCTCCTGTGAGTACCCATGATCAGTCAGACTGCCACTCCCTACTCAGTCCCAGAACTTGTCATATTAAGAAACAAAAAAAAAAGAAGTCAAGTGGGTCTAGTCTAAGTTGGTACAGCAGAGCAGGTATTTCCCAAAAAGCTTCTTTATTAACAAATAACAACTTTAATCTGGCTTGAAATTGCTGCAAATGAAATGCTAACCTTGTCCATGATTATGTATGTGGCCTTAGACAAGCATCTGACTTCCTCTTGCTTAATTTGAATGCCACAAAGGTACCAGTACACACAAAATTACCACCCCCCAAATTGTACTGAGAATCCTGGGAATATTATGCACACAGCATCATTTAGAGAAGAAAAAAGGGAGAGTACCACCTTTATACCTAACGTGTATATCATATTTATTATGACACTATGATGACTATTTACTGTATTACTAATTTGTGGTGATAGAGTTTGCTACATCACATTTGTATTACTAGTCACATAATTTTCAAAGCAAAAGAAAAGGAACTATATTGTAAAGCATGAGTTATTTTCATTATTTGAATATCTAAACAAAATAAGTTAATAAAATACATATTTTAATAATATATAGCCTGTAGGTGTTTAATAACAAGTGCCAGCAAGTTGTATTACCCATAGTACATGATTACCAAACTCTTACAATATATTCATTGTATTCATAGTGATATTCAAAAAGCCATCTAAATAATTCTAAATATCTAAATTCAAGGCACATATAAGATATATTAAGGTATCACAGGTAGCAGTTACAGTTATATTAAAACATACAAATTATTCAAAGTTGAAATATCAATATGTAACATGTCCATATAAAATTTGTATATAGCATTAATGTCATATATATAATATAGGTAATGCTATTTGTTACTTCTATGAAGCCACTGCTGTCAATGCTAATACCTCAGTCTATTAAGCAACATAAGCATAAAAAATCTTATTATCAACAATTTCATTAGAATTATAAGTTGAATAAACAAATGTCAGTGTATGAGAGAGGGTTGCACTTCCTTGGAGCAACAAAGACTATTATAGAAAAGGTGGGAAGATGGCCTGGCAGTTCAGAGCATTGGCTGCTCTTATAGAGGACCTGGGTTGGGTTCCCAGCACCCACATCAGGCAGCTCACAGCCATTTGTAACACCTATTCTAGAGAATCTGACAGTCTCTTCTGGTTTCTGTGGGCCAAGCAAGTATAGCAAGATGGGTTTCTGTCTGAATGCTTTTGACCTTCCCTATACCTCAGTTAGGAGCTAAACTGGGTTGTCTGGAGATGATGTTAAAGATCACACCTGCAGCCCTCAGAAGGTAACAGTGCTTTCAAGCCCCTTAAAGGATGGAATAATTTAACTAACAGGAGGTCATGAAGATGAATTTCTAAGTCCCCAAGACTGGCATCTTTGTGGGATGAGGAACAGACTGCTGGGTCTTGGGCATGTATATATATATGGACCACTGAGATGAAGAAGCATCAAGAGGGAAGGATTTGCAGGCCAAGAGAAGAGTTCTAGAAAAGTCCTCAGAGAAAGTCAGCCCTGCTAGCACCATGCCCATGGAACCTCTGCCTCCAGATGTGTAAGGAAATAAATACATTTCTGTTAAGTCTGTGTGTTTTGTTATGGTTTCCAAGAAGCTACTATAACCTTCCCATGACCCAGTCCCTCCTAGTCTCTTTAGACCAATTCAAAGAAGAAGTAATGAAAGGAAACCTTGGGCATATCTGTGAAGCAAGATTAAGGTGAGCATTGTAACTCCGTAGAGAGGGCCTCCAGTCCCTCTAACTCTGTCTTGCTCCTTGTTCAAAATGTCTATGATGACAGTGGCCTTTATTCTGAACAGAATTGCCTCCAGTGCCCCTCAGCCTTGTTTGTTTTGAGTAAGGCTTTGCAGTGTAGCCCTGGATTGCCTAGACTATGCTATGTAACTCAGGCTTCATCCTTGTGGAGAGCCCCCTGCCTCTGCCTTCCAAGTGCTGAGATGACAGGCCTGAACTACCACATCCGGTTTCTAGTCTGAAGTGTTTCTTCATTAACAATGTCTGCAGACAGCATGTTTGGAGCACTTAGCTCTTTATCTGCAGGCAGCATGCTTGGAGCATTTAGCTCTTTAACTGTAGGCAGCATGTTTGGAGCACTTAGCTCTTTATCTACCAGCAGGCAGCATGCTTGGAGCACTCAGCTCTTTATCTACCAGCAGGCTGCATGTTTGGAGCACTCAGCTCTTTATCTACCAGCAGGCTGCATGTTTGGAGCACTTAGCTCTTTATCTGCAGGCTGCATGTGCTCAGCACTAGCTCTTTATCTAGCTGCCTTTATCTTCCCCCTCCTCCTTTCTCCAATCTTTCTCATATCTTCTCTCCACATTCAATATTTTCTGCCCTTCCTCTCCTGGTTCTCATTTTTTTTCTCCTATGTTCTCTCTCCTCTTGACTAAGCTCTTTTCCAAACAATTTCTTAAAAGTCCTTCCCCACCCCTCATCTCCCACAAAACCCATATTTTTTCTGCTTCTTTTTACCCTTGAACAAACATTCTTTAATATAAAACTACCCCATGGTCTGTTTTCTCTGAATTCAGCAGGCAGTTAAGTGACATCATTGGTTTGACAGACCACTTGCAGACAGACTAGCTAAGAATGAATGGAGGTTTGGGGGTTACCTGGAGGCCTTCCACATCTTCAAATTCATATTACTAGGCAAACAGGAAGTCCCCTTAGTCAAGAGTTCTGTTTCAGACAGTTAAGGTAAAAATTTCATGATTGCTGGAGTATTTTTGGTATGTTTAAAATGGCCAAGTCAGTGTGGAAGAAGACAATAACAATGTCACCACAGAAGTGACATCCATTTGTGAGCTACTGGGATAAGATCAAGTTGGGGTCGGAAGGTTGAGCACAGCTTGTCAGCACACATCATATCTTTGTTCCCACCATGTCTTCTCCAAAGCATTCCCTGCCATATTAATGTAACGCTATAAGGCAGAAATCTCTCAACATCAAAATTAACACTACAACTCCCTGACTGTTTGGCTGCTTTATGGGAAATGAAAGGTGAGGAATCTCTTGGCTGGTCACAGAATTTAGTCTCTCAGCTCTCCGGGCTTTTGGATTCCATTCTCCACACAGAATAACATACTTAAAATCCATAAAAGGACTTCTGAAATTATGGGAGAAATATGGCTTAACACATTTCCACTAGCCCAAAGAAAATAATTGGTATCCCAATAAAGTCATTATTAAAAGTAATAGATGGACACAGTCTGGAAAATCACTTTTGAAAAGTTCAAAACAGGACGAAACAGGAAAATGTCTGGGTTTCAGAGACTTATTAGCAAACATGTGCTGTCTCTGCAGTGGATGGAACCTCCGGCCATGAATTACACATCCTCTCTATGCCTCATCTTCTAATGATGGCAGGATCTATGACTTCCAGGCATGGTTTTAGAAAGAAAACTGGGAATGGAGAGGCAGAATGAGCAGAGTTTGCTGCAGTTTTTGATACTACAGGGATTAATCAGTTGTAGCGTGTGTCTCATGCCATAGGCAAATGAGAAAAGGCAAAGTAGAATGAAGTATATCACTGCTGCTGGAGTTAAAAGAAACCTTCTGATTTTGTATACACAGGGAATCTGTCCCTGAAAAATCACGTTATGGCAACTCATTAACAAATTGTCGTTTCTTTCCTAGCTAGTTTTCTCTGTGTATGCTTCTGAAGAGAGTCTATGGTTTTGTAAGATCAGGGTGCCATTCTCGGAAAGACCTCCTAAGGTGAGTTGACTTTTGTAAGAATATCAGAGAGTGCACAAGATCTGTGAGGCTGTTCCTGTGTAACATAGCATACTGTTGTATAGTAAGTTTCATGCGTGTGTTCGTAGATGTTCATGTGTGTGTATGTGTGTGGGTCAGTGAGCATCCACACACATGTGAAGGTCAGAGGTCACACTCAAGTGTTTTCCACAGTTGCTCTCCATTTTGTCTTTTGAGAACAAGACAGCAGCTTGAGAACAAGACCCTGCTTCTTTCCATCTCTTAAATGTTCTTTATCAGTGTGAAGGTGGAAGAATGCCTTTAGATAAACACATAGGTGGTGTTCTAAAATAAAGAATGGTTTGAACATCAGGCACAAATTTTTAATTTAAAAATTCAAACAGGGCAAGCCAGGGGACAATTTGAGTCTCATGCAGTAGCAACTAAACACAAGTCTAGCTAAAGTTCAAAGACAGAATACAGGAAGCCATGACCAAGGGACCTATTGGAGCATGAGACTACAGGGAAGACACCAACATCTGGTCCAGAGTCACAGTCAAAGAACTCTTACAGAGACAGAGAAATGTGACAGAGAATGTGGAGTAAAATAACTCCACAGCTTGTGTGTGTCCACTTTCACAAGTATAAACAGCAAATGAGATGATCAACTTAAAGAGGAGCAAAGGTGAATGAGAAGCTGCAAGAGGAGAGAAAACAGCAAATATCAAGAACCAGACACCACCCACATCTTCAAATAGTAAGGAGCATGTGCAGAATAAAGAAAGCTACTGGAGAGAAAGACCAAGTCACATACAACTAAATAGCGGCTGCAGGTTAAAAAAAACAAAACAAAACAAAAAACCCTAAAATCCAGAATGGAATGGCTTAGACCAGTGCACTTTATCTTCTGAAATACCAAAATAGTACAACATAGATTACTATACTCAGGAAAACTGTCATAATTGAAAGAGAAAGAAAAACTTGTTGCAATAAAAGCTGGCAAAAGACTATGACACAAAGCTAATCTTAAAGAGATACTACAAGGAATGCTCTGGACTGAAGAGAAAGATACAAATGAATATTGATGAAGCAGGAAGAAAATCTCAAGAGGCCCCTCCCCAAGATAAAGAATTACAGGGAACTAATGACCACTGTGAGAGGAAGAATTAATTATCTAGCTTCTCCCAGGAATGGTTATCCAGTACAAAGTATTCATTCTGGAAAACATACACATACCAACAGAGATGAACTCAGCAGGCTATATTTATCTATCTGTGAATACTTACACACATATATGAAATAATAATCAAAGAAAGAGAAGCTGTCAATTTTAGAGGGAAGGACATGGCAGGGGTTGGGAGGAGAGGACTTTGAAGGGGCTGGAGTGAAGAAAGGGAAGGGGGAAAGTGGTATAATTATATTTTAATTAAAAATGTATAAAATGCACATGAGGCTATAAACTTCTTTAACTCCAGTCCCAGGGTGTCTAACATTACCTCTTCTGGCCTCTGTGGCCACTGCATGAACATGGTACACCAATAATGTGGCAAGCAACACATCTACTCACATTAAATAAAATTGAAAAATAATTTAAAAAATCCTGAAGTCACAACACAAAATGAAACAAAGGAATGAACAATAACAACAGAGGAAAAATGGATAGTATCCTCACAGAAACAGATATATAGGTTGATAGAGTAAAGGATACAGATACAAGCCAATGCAACCACAGTTGCCTAATTTTTGACAATGGTACCAGAAATACACACTGGAGAAAAGACAGCATCTTCAACAAATGGTTCTGGGAAAATTGGACATCAATATGTAGGAGCATGAAACTAGCTCCTTATCTCTCACCACATAAAACTAATTCCAAATGAATGAAGGACCTCAACATAACATCCCACACCCTGAAACTGCTAACATTCAAAGTAGGGTGTACACTTCAACTTCTAGGCTCTGGGAGGCCAGCTCCCACTTTTTCCCCAGGGTAATCTTGAGGAAAGAGGGATAAGAAACATTAGATGGAAATATAGTGGGGAGAGAAACAAATAGGAACACAGAATAGCTTCGAGAGGGCCTGGATCAATATCCACCACCACCCTCTGTCTCTTCAAAGGGGCTTTTTATAAGAATGACAAGGAGAGGAGCAAAAGACCCTCCCTAACACAGCCAGGTGCAGACCCTTCCAATCACTTGGTAACCACGCATGTGGTCAACCCATCCTCTAATGCAGCCCTGATGGGTAAAGCAATCTCAGATCTCACTAGGGAACCTCTGTGGGCCTCCACACTAGGCCCAGGTAAGGACTTTCTAAATAGACTGGTTGATCCAGAAGTAGGATTGACAAGCGGGACCTCATAAAACTAAAAGCCTCTGGGCAGCATAAAGTGAGTGAGTGAACCACTAAGTGAAGAGGCAAACCATAGAGTGAAAAAAAAAAGTTTTTTCCAGGAAAAAAAAGGAAACCCCTCTAAATATCAAGAAAACAAAATAAAAATCATGGATCAAACAGAAAATTCTCAGAAGAAGAAATACAAAGGGCAAATAAACATTTTGAAAAAGTGTACAACAGCATTAGCCACACAGAAAATGCAAATTAAAATTACTTTGAGATTTTATCTCACTTCAGTAAAAAGGACTATCATTAAGAAATCAAGTATCGCCGGGCGGTGGTGGCACACACCTTTAATCCCAGCACTTGGGAGGCAGAGCCAGGCGGATCTCTGTGAGTTCGAGGCTAGCCTGGGCTACAGAGTGAGTTCCAGGAAAGGCACAAAGCTACACAGAGAAACCCTGTCTTGAAAAAACAAAACAAAACAAAAAAAAAGAAATCAAGTATCATCCAATACTGGTGAGGATGTGGTGAAAATAAATGCTTATCCATTATTGACAGAAGTGGATGCTGCTGCAGCTTCTGTGGACATCAGTGTGAAGGTTCCTCCATGAGCTAGAAATAGAACTCCAATTTGACCCATCTGTACCACACTTGGGCATACACCCAAAGGACTCTATCTTACCGGAGAGACACCTGCTCACCAATGTTCACTGATGCTCAACTCAGAATTTTGCTATGGGATCTCCATCTACTGAAGAATAGATAATGAAAATGTGGTAGAAATGCATGATGGAATTTTATTCAGTTGTGAAGAAGATGAAATTTGAATATAAATGGATGGAGCTTGAAAAATTATACTGAGCAAGGTAACCAAGACCCAGAAAGATAAATACTGCATATTCTCTTTCATATGTGGATCTTACTATCAAATCTTTTTATTTGTAAACTTAGCTTGGTGTACTCCTAGAAGTAAAGAATTTAGAGAAGGGTTGGTTATTGAGGTATGGGGTGCCATAAGAGAGAGGGAATGGTAGAACATAGGTAATACATAGATAGAAGAATTTTGGGATAAGTTTAGGCAGGGTGGAGGAAGCATAGAGAGAGGATTAACCAGAATGCAAAGGGTGTGAAAAAGCCATATAGAAACTTGTTACTTTGTAAATCAATTAAAAAAATATAAGTTAAAAAGAGAGAAGAGAGATACTTGCAAAGCTGGATGATGATGTTTCTGAAGCCATAGGATTATTCACCACAACTCCCAGTGCTACATTTGATGAAATAAAAGGCTGAATGGCTAATACCTAGGCAGGAGGTACAGGTGGGATTTCTGGGGAGAGCAAGAAAGAGGAGAAAAATCTAGGCTCATGGGAGATGTCAGGAGACATGAAAGAGGAAGAGAATCTAGGTGCATGGCAGATGGTAGGGAACATGGAGACAAAACAGGAGGTGCAAGATGGAAGAGAAGTAACACCCTGTGTTAATACGAGATTAATATAAACAGATTGATTTAAATATAAATAGATTAAGTTATAAAAGCTGGTGGGAAAAGCCTAAGCTAAGGCTAAGCTTTCATAATTAATAATAGGTCTCTGAGTTGTTATTTGGGAGCTGGCAACTTAAAAAGAATATCCATCTACATACATCCTTATATGCTGGTGGTCAAGGAGACCTCACATGCCCTCAAACCATGGAAGGTCTTGCCATTACTCTTGGTTTCCCCTTGGAATTTGGTGATAAATCTCTGTTGTTGAAGACACCACAAACATTGGCTACAAATAACAGAAATCAAAGTGAAACTGAGCTGAAAGCAGCCTCCCTGCTTAGTAGCTCTGACAGCATTGGAAGACTCTATACAGTCTTCTGGGATGAGGGGACAAAAAAAAAAGCCATACCTACAGTGTTATTCAGCTGTGAATTCCACAAACTGTGGTGCCAACTTTACCAGCCAGCATATGTCCACTGGTATGATGAGCTCTGATTTGGATCTGAGGCATGTTATAAAAAAAATTAGTGCATGATACTGTAAATCCAGTCAAAAGCCATGACTAAGGAACTCCATGCTCATATAAGCTGTCACAGTGCCATGCTGCCTTCTGAATAGTTATACTTTTGACCATAGACAGATGTTACCAGCTTTTATCAGAAAAGTATGTCTTTTTTACAGGGTTTCTCTGTATAGCTTTGCACCTTTCCCGGATCTCGCTCTGTAGACCAGGCTGGCCTCAAACTCATAAAGATCCGCCTGCCTCTGCCTCCCAAGTGCTGGAGTTAAAGACGTGCACCACCACCGCTTGCCTCAAGTGTGTCTTTTCAATGAATAGAGGTGACTGCAGAGACATATGGCTGCCCAGGACACTAAGAATAAGTGATAGATGAGTGTTCAGCCTTAAACAAGACATTTAAACCACCCCATCTAAGGCTTACCAATCACTGCATAAGAGGAGAGAATGTAAAAGCTGGAAGATAGGGTAAAGGGCTGTGAAATGCTGTCTTCTGGCCATGGCACAGTCAAGGCAGCCATGACTTTACAGCATCTCTGGCTGCCTTCAAGGGCCTATAAAAGACTGTAACTGTCAGCAATTAATTATGTATCAGGGAGGGAATCACAGGACCTTACCCTTCCTGCTCAAATATTGGTGACTGGCAGATTCTTGGGAAGGGACAGCCATCATATTCTTGTAGAGGAGCAGCCTTTTATCTTTTGAAGAACCCATTGGGCTCCAGTGAATAGTTCCACACCCATAGTTACACAGTCAGCTGTAGATAAACTCAGTGGGTAGAAAAACAAAAAGGACGTGTTTGTGGGGACAGAACTTCTAGGAGGTTGGAGTGTGAAAGGGGTATTAGGCGAAGTGGGAGGTCAGAGCAATCAGACTCACTGTATCTAGGTATAGAATTCTCAAAGACAAATTTAATTAAAGCTACACACCGAAATCCCCTCCCCACATACACCGAAAAGAAGCAGCATGGCCTCTGTTCCATGCTCTGAGAAGTTTTGTATCTACCTTAGCTAGTTCAGCAAGGCACCTTCCTCAGTAATAACTAGTAGCAAAACTATAACTACACATATCTTTAAAACCAAATAATAAATGAGTGAATGAATGAATGGATGAATGGATAGATAGATAGGTAGATAGATAGATACATAGATAAATAGATAAATAAGCAGAGCCTAAAGAAACTCTTAAAGGTTTTGTGAGAATATTGTCTGTGAGACCAGCAATATGGGTCAGTGTAAAAGGTTCTGGCTACCAAACTTGTGCTGAGTTCAATCCCTGGAAATCATATGGTAAAGGAGAGAACTGTTTCCTACAAATTGTCATTTGACTTCCATACATGTGTCATGGTTTATACATGCCACCCACTCAGGACAGACAGACAGACAGACACACACACACACACACAACACAACACATACATGCACACACACAGTAAAATGTAAAATAAAAATTATAAAATATTGTCTTGGAAACTGTAGTTTTCTCCTGTTCCTTCTAGAGAACCTCATTTCCCATCCAAGCACCCACATGGGTTACCACTTTGCAAGAAAAATGTAGGTGCTAGTCTGAAAAACTTGGTGACAACAGTGGTATTTGATTGCACATGCTTATAGTTTGTGGTAAAGACACATCTTAACTTGATAAACTGAGCTGCGTGCATTAGTGTCCATGAGACTCCAACATGCTTCCTCATATGTCCCAAAGCTATCACACAGAGAACACATCCCTCACAACAGCAAGTTTCCTTATTAGACTTGGTAATGCTTTCCAGCTCTTTCCAAGCTGAACCTGCCCCTCATCCATGCAAAGCACTCGGCGAAGAGGCAATGTCTTTTATTGTTCTATTAAAAAATAAAACTTGAAAGTAAATATTAGGAAATTAACCTGAGAGATCCACGGAATGACAGAGAGATGGAGAGACGATCACCTCCTTCTCTCCACCGCCTGGATCCAAAGGACCAAACTACCCATCAGCTCCTCTGCTTCCTCCTCCATGTGTCCCTCTATCTCCTTTTGAGCCCACCAGGAAACTCTATTCTACACTCTGGCCAGCTGAATGTGAACTTCGTCCTCCTAACTGAGGTCGGACTGTATTGGTGGTCTCAGAGCATTCAACACAAACAAATCTTCCCCAACACAGAGATCTGTTTTCTGTCTCCATCCATCAAAGGACAGTTCCTAGAATTTTCTGTAGTTTTTGTCTTACTAGCTGTAACTCTGTTTTATCATTTTAGCAGTTGCTATCGAATATAGTGATATAAGTTCACTGTTTGGTTGCTTATAATATTTCCCTTATAGTATTAGAATGATTCACATCTATTTTTTCCCTCCCAGGTTTTGTGTGATTATAATCACACATTTTGCATGCTCTGATTCTATGGAATAACCATTGTTCATTCTTTGGCTTTTTAATTGTGTGATTTGCAACTGTTTAGATGTATTCCCAAGTTTTTCTTTTTCTTTTTTGGTGCTTTTGTAAAGGTTATTATCATTTTAATTTCAGTTTGTAATGAAAAATAGGCAAATAATTTAAATAGACATTTCCCCACCCAGAGAAATACAAGTAGACATTTAAATATACGAAAAACAAGTTGCTCAGTTTCATTAGCTGTAGGGTGAATTCAAATCAAAACCACAGGGAGATATGATCTCATTCTAGTTGGAGTTGCTGTTATTTAAAAAAAATAAAACATACCAAAAAGCCAAAACAATGTAAGTTGTCAAAGATGTGTGAGAAGTGAATTCTTACACAGGCTTTGTGGAAATTCAACTGGTTGATCCATTAGGTTGAACAGCATGAATATTTTAGTTCAAAATTCTATGCTCTGGATAAAGTAACCCTTGACTACAATCCCAGTATTTGGAATCCTGAAGGAAGGAGATTCTGAGTTTCAGGTCAACTTGGGCTCTATAGTGAGACTGTGTTTCAAAAAAAATGGTAATGAATTCTAATTTTTTAATTGGAAATGAATCTGCCACATGAACCACTTATTTTACTTTGGGTAGACAGCCACATAAAATGAAATTTACATTCCCAAAAGATACCTACATGCCTGTGTATATGTGGTATTATTTAAAATAGCTCAGATAGTGAATCTGCCTAGGTGGCCTCTCTAGGATGAATGGATGTAGTATAGCAAGTTCACATGGCAACACATTATTCATCATAAAAAAGAGAGCCCTGCCACTGGCAGCAGAATGATGTAAAGGGGGGTACTATTTTAAGTGAAATAAGCCACATGCAGAAGACAAGCATATATTCTTTCTTGTATGTAGAAGCTAAAAGAAAGAAACAATTATTTGTCACTTTCTGAACTATTAGCAACTTCCTAAGAAATGAACACACTTTCTAGAGTGACATCTTGAAGATCCATTAAGACCTAAAACTAAAATTCATCTCTGCTTTTACAGGACTTAAATCTACATTTAATAAATTCATTAACAGTTTGACTTAAACTGTAGCTAACTTTTCATTAGTGCAGAACTTTGCCCCAAAATCAATTTATTTTATGAAGTGTCTTTAAATATCAAAGCCAGTTTCACTTATTTACTTATACTTTTTTTAGAAACAAGAATTATTTAAGGAAAAATTCCTTGGATTTTGAATCTATTTCAGAGTTGCAGACACGATTGCCAAGTTATTTGTTTTCCTCTCCAACTATAGACAATTAAGAATTGCCAAGAGAGGGAAAGTTAACTTTTCCCAGGGATGAGCACCCAACTGGATATCCATTACCAAATGGTCAGCCCTTCTCTCTCTCTCTCTCTCTCTGTGTGTGTGTGTGTGTGTGTGTGTGTGTAACAGTAACAATCAAAGAAAAGAGAAAAGGGATCATTGAAGAGAGACAGAGTGAGAGGGACACATGAAGGCCTGGAAAGGGAAAGTGGGAAATGGTGTGATTAGATTTTAATTACAATTTTAAAAAATAACCACAGAAAAAAGTTGTGTCTGTAAGCTCACTCATGATGAAACCAAGTCATAAAACATGAGGTTCACTCTACAGAGAGTCTCGTGGACTACACATAATTTTACTTTAAAAAAGTTAATTTTGCTGGGCAGTAGTGGCGCATGCCTTTAATCTCAGCACTCGGGAGGCAAAGGCAGGTGGTCTCTGTGAGTTTGAGGCCAGCCTGGCTACAGAGTGAGTTCCAGGAAAAGTGCAAAGCTACACAGAGAAACCATGTCTCGAAAAACAAACAAACAAAAAACCAAAACAAACAAAAAAGCTAATTTTTACTTCTGCAACTTTCCTTGATAGTAGAAAAACACCGATTAATATTTTTTGTTAAAACTTCCTGCTTTGTTAATCTTTGCTCTTGTTTTAATTAATGCATTTGATTGACATTAAGCCCATAGAAAAGTAAAACGAGAAGACATTTAGCTAGTTTCTACCGAGTAACCACAGGTGCTGGTTTGTGATGTTGTTGAATCCTTTCCTTTCATAATATATGGTTGCACAGTAAATCTATTTCTTTTACATAATTTAATAGTGATTCAAAACAAAATTTAATTACTTTGATTCCAGTCAGCAATGAACTGAGTCAGGACACTGAGAGAAAGACTGTGAACCATGTCTGGGGCTTGTAGAGGTCAGATAATGAAGGTGTACATGTACACACATTTGTCTCCCTTATAGTTCATTAGAAAAAAAAAAGCTGATGTAAGACATGAAAGCTCTCACCCTTTTAGAATAGAAAGACAATGTGTCCCCAATTATCTCATCTCCTACAGAGATAAGAAGTATTTCTTCATGTCCATCTGATATTAAATTAATTGCAAAATGCTGTTGGCAGGCTGAAGCAAGCAGAGGAAATTCCACCCTGAGCATTCATGTGTTACACACCTGCAGAATTTCCAAATATTTTTCCGATGGATGAGGGAATGAAATGAGAAGAGACATTCTCTTTTGACCTTCAGGGGTCATGCTGTTTAAATAGCATCTGAATTCTTTACCCCCCAGAAATCTAATATTGATCAGATGGTTTGTGTCTACCAAATGTTCTGTGTGTAGATAGTGGTTTCTGGAAACAGTCCCCTCACAGATGCAGTCCAGGCACCATCGCAGGTGTTGCGAGAGATGAGGCATTGTGCTTCATGACCTGTGCTCTGATTACACAGGCCCAAGAGAGACCTATCATAGCCTCTTCTTCATAGACACCTTTGAACCAAAGAGATGACCTCACCAAACACCAAGTCTATCAGTGCCTTGATCTTGGACTTTCTGATCTCCATCACTATGAGAAATAAATTTTTATTGCTTATAAATCATATAATAGCCTAAACATACCAAGACACTGAGTGAAATTATTTAAGTTTTGGGGGAGGTTAATGGTAAAAGACGCAGTAGCAAAACAGTCCTTCCTTTGCTGAGAAATCTGAAATCACATTCCTGCTCATTAAGGTGGAAGTCAGTGTTCACCACACCCATTCATGTGGACCGTCGGGGTGTGCACTGCACCACCTCTGTAACAGCTGTTTACTTTCTAAGTCACAAGTTCCAGGTTCTCCCAGCCATGCAGTCTCTACAATATGATATTCTATCATGAATGTTCCTCACCAGGCTTGCAAGACCGAACTCCTGGGTTTCTCCCAAGCCTTTTCTCAAATAATGCTTCAAGAGAAGGTGTGGCCTGACATCTCTGGGTTAAAACTCTCAGTCCCCTGTTTTTCAGCTGGCTTTGTGCACACCTTCACCAAAAACAAGTGTTTGCATACTACTGTACAGCAAAATATCTACATGTCCTATGTATTATACAAGAATTGTACACACACACACACACACACACACACACACACACACACACACACACACACAATGACCCTTGCAAGAACAAAGAGCTTCTTCATCTATATACTGAAGTAATGCATGCCAGCATTGAGTGGGACTTGATGAGTAAAGTCATATAATTAAGGCATGCAGAACACTTTGATATACAGGTTTGAAACTCAGAATGTTGATCTAAAAATCCTTCTCTCATAGAAGGACAGCAAGTGTGGCTGGGTTTTTCCAGTAATAGGAAAGAGACAGAAATGGAGATGGGGACCAAGAAGAGTTAAGAATCCCAGTCCTGAAACCTGCTATGTGAAGAAAAGGAACCAGATATAGGAATAGGAATGGGAAGAAGAGGGAAAAGTTGGTGGGCCATGGTCTCTCTACCAGGTGGGATGTTGGTAGTTCAGCTTTACTGAGTATGACAAATGAGGACTTTGTGCTGCCTTGCTACTGGGGGTGGGGTGTGTCCCAGGACACAATTCTAAGCTGCAAACACACCCTTAGGCTGCCGGGATCCCAACCAAAATCAGATTGTGAAATGAAAAAAAAAAAGAGGGAGGGAAGATAAGGAGGAAAGTAAATAATAAGGGAAGAAGGGACAGAGGGAAAGATGGAGAGAGGGAGGAACATTAAAAAATACTAAAAGTCGCCGGGCAGTGGTGGCGCACGCCTTTAATCCCAGCATTTGGGAGGCAGAGCCAGGCAGATCTCTGTGAGTTTGAGGCCAACCTGGGCTACCAAGTGAGTCTCAGAAAAGGTGCAAAGCTACAAAGAGAAACTCTGTGTCGAAAAACCAAAATAAATAAATAAATAAATAAAATAAGATAAAATAAAAAAATTAAATAAAATAAAAAATAAAAAAATTAAATGTCTAAGCAAAACTTTAAGAATGAGCTCATTGTTAATTCTTTTTATTTAAAAAAGTTTTATATTTCTCCAAAGTGCTAAAGAGGCCCACAGAAATCCACAAAGATACCCCCACAAAAGACTGCTTGCAATGACCGAGAGACAGCCGGGACTGACCTACTCTGGTGATGGGATGGCCAAACACCCTAATAGTTGTGCCAGAAACCCCATCCAAGGACTGAGGAATCTGGATGCAGACATCCATGGCTAGGCCCTGGGTGGAGCTCCGGGAGTCTAATTAGCGAAAAAGAGGAGGGTTTATATGAGCGAGAATTGTTGAAACCAAGGTTGGATAAAGCACAGGGACAAATAGCCAAACGACTGGAAACACATGAACTATGAACCAAAGGCTGAGGGGTCCCCAAATGGATCAGGCCCTCTGAATAGGTGAGACAGTTGATTGGCTTGATCTGTTTGGGAGGCATCTAGGCAGTGGCACCAGGTCCTGGGCTCACTGCATGAGTTAGCTGTTTGAAACCTGGGACTTATGCAGGGACGCTTGGCTCAATCTGGGAGGAGGGGACTGGACCTGCCTGGACTGAATCTATCAGGTCGATCTCAGTCCTTAGGGGAGACCCTGCTCTGGAGGAGGTGGGGATGGAGGGTGGGCTGGGGGGAAGGGGAGGGGGCAGGAAGGGGGAGAACAAGGGAATCTGTGGCTGTTATGTAGAACTGAATAGTACTGTAAAATGAAATAAAATAATAATAAAAAAGTTTTGTATTTCTCCATGTGTTCAAATAGTACAGCTGTAAAAAGAATCTATAGATTCATTTTAAATGTACCTTTTGTTTAACATGTTATTAACTTCAGTGACTAAAGCTGCATTACAGTAGAGCTTCAAGGTTACAATTTAAATGGTACAAACTGGTCACACGAGTGAAATTTACTAAGTCATAATTTAAATGCCCATTGCATTACTTGTTGATAAACAAGAGTGTATCCATTGCTTATCCACATCTCCTGTGAGCTCTGTGCTCATGGACTTATTACTGCTGTATATCTCTACCTCTTTAAAACGCCAGAGATTATGAGTATGACTGCATTTTGTTACTTCTTGCTAACTACTAATTAGATGCCCTCTACTAAGGATACTGTTTTATGTGTTTATGCAAACATGTAAACATGTTCCTGTATGTGACCATGTGTATGCAGGTACACCTGTGTACATATGTGTATGGACACCAGAGGTCAATGGCAGGTGCCTTCCTCAGTTTCTCTCGACCTTATTTATTCATTCATTCATTTGTTTGTTTATTTATTTGTTTAATTTGAGACAAGGTCTCTCACTGAACCTGGAGCTCACCTATTTGACTATACTGTCTGGCCAACATACCCAAGGGATTCTATTGCTTCTACGGGCCCACCAGTGGGATTATAGAATTGCATCATCATGCCCAACTATTTCTTTTTAATGCCAGCAGTGGGAATTGAACTCACATTTTCATCCTTTGTGTGCAAGCACCCTTTGAACTGAGCCATCTTCCCAGGCCTAAGGATGCTATTTTAAAACATGATTTTTTTTCTTTTAAATTGTGGTTTAGATCGAAGGATGTGTCAACCTACCAGTCATTACAGATTGTGTTAGTTAAACTTAGTGGCAGAGATGCAATGATAAATCAGTCACATTACTCTACAAAAAGCTGAAGCGTGCAGCAGAGAACAGATTAGATGTTTAACAGCCAAAATGAGAACAGAAACCTGCAGACATGGGTTTTGAGTTAGCTAGCCTGACAGATAGGACAATCCTTAGATAAGAGGGTCTTAAAGAGGCAAACGTGGAGCAGTGATTTATCAATATGTATCTGTCTCTAGACAGAATATGTGCCTCTCGCTCAGATTCTGTGTCTTTCCAGTGTTCTAATCTTTCTTCTCTAGTTGTAGAGCAGCTATAACTGGCACTGCCATACACAGTGATTCCTCTTCATCTGCATTTTGTGGTTTTTCATGGTTTCAATTATTGACAATAGTGGCTTAAAGATTTTAAATGGAAAGTTCTAGAGATAAACAATTCCCTAGTTTCAAATTCTTTACCATTCTGAGTATTAGGATAGAATATCAGACTATCATGCTTGGGGTATGAGTTGTCCCTTTGCATAGCAGCTACTACCTTCCCAGTAGTCAATTAACACCTTTCTCAGCCATCAGAGTGATGTCACAGTACCACAGTGTTTGTGTTCTAGTAACTCATTAGTTACCCAATAATTGTCCAAGTGCAAGAGTTGTCCAAGCTTGCATTTAAGAGATGATAACAAAAGCTGCAAAGGGTTTGTTTAGTTTATGTATAGTGTCATCTTAACATCCTCACATAACAAAAGCATGAATATAGGATAATAAGATAGTTGACACAGAGATCATATACCTATCATTCTGATTGCAGTAAATTATTATGGCTGTTCTATTTGATTACTTGTTCTTGATGTTTTCTTACTGTGCTTAATTAATGAACTTAAATTAGTTGTGTAAGCTTGAAAATATAGTAGATGTTGGGCTTGGTACTACCCTTAGTTCCAGAATCTTTTGATGGTCTTAGAATGTATCTCCCACATGAGAGGATGCACAAAATCAAAACAATTACACAAACATAACTGAATATCCAAAATTGTATTAAGGGCTAGGAATAAGCTCTATTGGCAGTTTGCTTCCCTAACACATGCAAGATCCTGGATTTGATCCCCAGCACTACATAAACTGGGTGTGGTGACTCACCTTGTGATCCTAGCACTCAGGAGATAGAGTCAGGATGATCAGAAACCCAAAGTCATCCTCTGCTAAATAATGAGTCTGAGGGTGGCTTAGGATATACAAGACTCTCTCTCTCTCTCTCTCTCTCTCTCTCTCTCTCTCTCTCTCTCTCTCACACACACACACACACACACACACACACACACACACACACAAATGTATTGAGAAAAATAATCCAGGATTGAAGAAATACATACGTGATGCCTAAATACGTACGATCTCATGCATACAAAATCTACAAAAGATTAAAATGTGGTGGAGGAAGTTGGAATAGGGTTTGTCCTGGATGGATACTGATTGGGATGCTGTGCAAGGTAATCTTCCAGAATGATAACGATGTTCAACATTTTGTTTTCAATGATGGCTATATGATTACACACATCTGCCAAAGGTCATAATCTCTACAATTGATATTTGAGCAATTTTAATATATGTATAAATTATCTAAATGCTGGCAGATGAATATACTGCATTACTTCTGTACAGTGGCTGCTACTATGAAATAACAAAAATGCAATAGCTCAATAAAATGAGCAAAATTCAATTTAATCTGTATTCCTCTCTGTGTGTCACCTGTTTCTAATAAATCTCAGAGCACAGAGAAGGAGAGTAAGATACAGTAAGAGAATAGGAATAAAGACATTTTCATTTTCTTTAAGTCTGAGTTCAGCAGAACTTTATATGAGAACACCAAAGCAATGAAAAATAAAGTTGCTAACAATGGCTTGTTGGGAAATACTGATGGCTTTGAAGTGGGTGCTCTGTAAATAGACATTCACACTCATAGTGGACATGGGCACTTTTGATTTGATTCTGTAAAATCTGTAAAGTATGCTTTCTTCCTATCAGGTGAGTTTTATGTTTAGGGCCAGCTGGTTAAGTCACTTCACTTCAGTACAAAGGGTTAACAGTAAGGCTCAAAACTCATATTCTTTTGTTGGCTCTCTCTTCTGAACAAAAGTGGCAGGTCTGACTTCACCTTCAGGGAGAACTTTAAGCCTTAGAAGTTACAGACTTAAGCACGTCTCTTAGCATTACTTCGTCAGGTTCAGGAATGGCAGCCAAGTTAAGCTTTAAGATATGTCTGGGTTTTTTTTTTCCCAGCCACTTGTAGGGATTGAGCACATAAATGAATGAGTGAATCATGACAGCACAGTCTTCAAATCATTCTCCAGTTGCACATCTCCAAAATTATCCACTGAAAATTTTCTGAAGCAATAGTAAAGGCAAACTAATTACAAAGACTAAGTTTAAAAATGCTGTTATATGGTTCTGTGTATATTATTCCTGTTTAAATAAAAAAGAAGAAAACTCTAAACCAATACTTACAGAAATACGGTCAGTTACTTGATTGGTTAGAAATTCATGGCTGACTATATCTTAGAGTTGTCTATTGATGATGAACAGATGTCAATCAGGAAATCAATTTCTTCAGGTGATTTACAGGAATACACAGTCAATGAGCTTTTATTGAATATGGACACAGTGTGTTTATAAGTTGAGATCCTGGTACCACAGATGTACAATTCAGGGTTGTAATTTGAATTATGTAAAAATGCTAAGTGATATATCATTATATAAAGGGTGTCATAACTCATAATGAGGCTTTGTAAAATATTGTCTATGCTATTGTTTTCTGGGATTGGCTACCTGTTTTTCCACATGGCCTCGTCTAATATCACTCATACAGGTAGGGTCATCTGAGCAGTTGCCTGTGGGAACTCCTGCTAAGGGGCCTCAGTTGGATGGGTACACTGTCTCAGTCTCCAGTTGGCTACTTTCAGCTTGCTCTCTTGACATCCAGAAAAAAATAGCAAGATGGATTAACAGGGAAGACCATTTGTTGCAAGAGCCCAATGACCTGGGTTTTGTCCTCATATATCCATGGTGGAAAAAGAGAACAGACTTGCCCTCTGACTTCCACAGACATGCCATGGCAGAGGGATATCTGTGTGTCCTCAGATACAAACACACTCATAAGTTCGCATTTAAAAAATTTTGTAATGTCAAACTGTTGGATCTAATACTCAGGAGGTGAACATCTTCTTCTTTCCATGGTCTTTTCTACCAACAAGTAATCAGTTGAAAGAGCAAGAAAATAGATCCCAATCTGTCAATTTCAGGGAGTTAAAATAATTGATGGCCATTTCAAATGTAACACTGTCTTATATTTTCATACTATTTATATTCCTCTCACACATGAAACTCACTCAGCACCTTCAAAGAGTATGAAGAGCCATGGCAGATAGAAGCATCAGCTATCAAATGGGATGGGTAAAGAGCTCAGATCTGAAACAGATGACACAGGGCATAAATCATTACACTTTTCTGTTGGTGAGAATTTGTTTGGGGTGTGTGCGTGTGCGTGTGTGTGTGTGTGTGTACACATACACATAATCAACAGATGTACCTGCATTTGTGCACACATGTGGAGGCCAGAGGTCAGTGTTATAACACTGAGGTTGAGCATCTTCCTCTATCACTAATTTTATTTTTCATTTTTTTTGAGACAGAATCTCATGGAACCTGGCCTTCACAATTTCTGGTAGACCAGATGACCAACAAGCATCCTGAGATCCACCTGTCTTTCCCTACCCACCCACCCCACCAGGCTCTAGAGTTACAGACACCTGCTGAAGCGCCTGGCTTTTATATGTGTGCTGGAGATTCCCAGCTCAGGTTTCCAGGCTTGCACAGCAAGCATTTGACCCACTGGGCCACTGTCAGCCCTCACTCCACTTTGCCACTAACATTTCTACTGTGATATCATCCGATCTTCTCTAGCTGTGCCTTGCTGTCCCCTCATATACTTACAGAGCAACACTTCCAAACCTTACCTTGCTCTCCCAGGACTATCTCGCCTCACTGTTCCGGAAGTTCATAGTCAACAATGTCCATAGCATATCTAACACTTCATGCTTTTTTTTCCTGCAGTGACACCTGCTTGATCATTATTTTTATGTGTCTTGCTTATTGTAGTAATTCAATCAACATTTCCTCAGCCAAGTAACAGATCTGAATCCATATACATATGTATGTACACACACACACACACACACACACACACACACACACACACACACACACACATATTTCACTATGTAAAATATTTTTTTACATAGTGAGGCATAAAATCTTTTGCCAGATAGTTCTAGAGTGAAACTGATTGAATTTTTTGTCATAATATCTTTGCAAGCTTGGTCAACATTCTGAGAAGAAATCATGCCACACCATTGACTAGTAAATCCTCTGCTTATTAGAGAAATTCAGCCTTTATTCACACTGGCGAATATTGTTTTCTCTACTCTGAACTGCCTGCTTATGACCCAACTCTACTTTTAGGTTATTGACTTTAAATGTTATTTTGTCTTAAGTTGTTAATTATAAATTAAAGTTTCACAGACATTTCCCTAACATATCATTTATCTTTACATTCATGATACCTTTTGATTAAGATTTTAGAATGTTATCATCTTGCAGCTTCTGAGGATCCATAATTTGAAGATCGTTTTATGTCTGTGATGTTCTGTTATATCATAGAATCACTGGCACAATGTTTGTTGTGATTGAAGCCATTTGTGTTCAGCTGGACACAGCAAACTGCTTCTGCTTTTGTTGATGTAGTCATTGAAGGGCTTATTTTTCTCCAGGATTTGGCTGGAGACCTCATTTCTTTGATCATTTTTTTGTCTGAATGTCCTTATGACACAGCTCTTGTCATCTCCCAAAGCAAGCCACACAAAATGAATTAATTATAAGCTTGAGCTGCAATATTCAGCAGTCTAATTTTTGATGTTGTATGATGTAACTTCTATGTCCCTTTGCTTATGCACCATAACCCTGGTCGAATATGTTATGGATGTCAGGGAACATGAAGAACTTGGAGCTGTCATGTAGGCTTTCTATCATGAGTGATTTGTATCAAAACAACAGAACAATTTATTAATTATTCAGTCTCTATGTTTTTGGTAGCCATAGAACTACAACCAGAGAGTAAAGGCTGTCAACCAGTGGTGATGTTTTCTAAGGGCTATTTAAGAATATTTGCAAACAGTTTTGATCGTCACAAATACGGGAGTCTCTATTGGCATCTAGTGGGTAGACATTAGATACAGTGTTAAATATGCTACAGGGCACAGGATCCCTCTTTTTTAGAAAATCATAATCCAGCACCAAATGTAAACAAAGCTAATATTTGGAAAACCCAAAGTAAAAATTCAAATATACATCAAGTATCTTTGTTATCAAATAGATTTTTCAATCATTCCCATTCTAAAGACATTGTATACATATTAATTTGCAATTGTACATGCACAACTGAAACCCAAGATCTATATAATCCATGGAAAGTCCCATTCATTAAAAATAACACTTAGAGATATTTCAGGGTTTTAGCTGGTAACTGGCTGCTGATGTTAAATTAGACTTGTGATCTGTGGTATCAGAAGTTAATGAAAAGCAAGAAGTTCACGGAAAATGTAATTGTCTTCCTCTAGTCCTTCCCCTTCATGAATGTTTCACATTTCTCTTCCTTTCTACGTGTAATGTTGTGATCTGGTCAATGACCACACTTGCCTCATCCACGTAACTCTTGTTGAAGAATTGGCGGGAGAAGAGAATCTGAGTTTTCTCCTCTCCATTCTTCCCCTATCCTGGTTCCCTAGCAGTGTTGGCATGCCCCATGGGTGGAAGCTTTTGGCAATGATCCTTTCCTAACTCCCACTAGTTTTCCATCTCTGCTGCTCTTAAGACCTGGTGCAGTTTTGGATTTCTACTGTTCCAGGTGGCTGAGGACATCACCATTCATTCTGCGTGGTTAACAGATCAATATTCTCTCAGAATGCCATCTAGATTTGTCTTTCACTCTCCAATGAACCTGGAGGATAACTGATGAATACTGTATAGGAGGAAGATCCTAACCCCGGGTTCCATACAGTGTGGAAACAATCTTCAGATGGACAGAAGTGGAATGGGAACAATTGACCAGGGAGGAGTGTGCAATTAGAATGATTATGAGAAATGTCAGGTAGAGCAAATCTTTATAATTTAGTAGCAGCTATCTTAAGTGTGTCTGTCTGTCTGGTATTTTTATCTGTCTGCCTGCACTCTTCACTTATGGTTTCTGGCACAGAACCCCTGAAAGTTTCAGAACCCCCTGACAGCAGTGTTGCTTGTTAGGCATCATGTTAGCTGCCGTTTTACATGTCTCACTTTAGGATAAAGAGGTGAACGAGAACCCTAGATATCTTCAGAAGGTATGCTAAAAACCAACATCTGGGGTAATAAAGGAAGATAGTGGAGGTACAGTTTACTCACCAGTGGCTAATGGTTTAATCATATATACTTATGTAATATAATGTCAGTAATAACTTTCAAACAATGAGATTGGAGAGTGCTTTTGTTGGTGAACACACTGCTGTGCTGACAAAGGTGCTATCCAGAGAACCTCAAGGTTCTACCCATGTCTCTGCAACCCATATACCTTGTACTTCTCTTTTATTTGATTTTCCTGGGTTGTAAACTAAAAACACATACACACATACACAAAAAAAGAAAGGAAAAAGAAAAAAAACAAACCAACCAAAGAGAACAAAATACCTTTAGTTGTAGGCTTATCTTTCTAGGTTTTCTTCTCTCAGTTTTATAAGATAATTGTCCAACATTCAAGTCCATGGGAATCCTTTTAATTCAGTCAACACAAGTGCAGTTACCAACATGCATCCACTGGAATAGCCATCTCCACTTTAGCCAATATTCATTTATTCATTCATCCATCCATGGATTCATCCATCCATTCATTCAGCAAAGATTTGATGCATTTTTGTACCATGCACAATTCTAAGGATTGAACTCAGGGCAGTTAATACCTATTTATTGATGTAATTTCTTGACTAATACATTTGTTTCTGTAGTCTATTGGGTCACAAAAGCAAGAACTTTGTTGTGTTTTGATCACTAAAATGTAACTGAATCCTATCCCAGTGTTTTTAGTGTGTAAATGTTAAGGAAATAACTTATAAGTTGAAAGACAGTTATTTTATGTTAATTTCACTGTATTTTCCTAAGACTGTGTTTTCACAAATGAAGTGCCTTTTCAATTCAGATAGAGTGTATTTTTGGAAAATTTTAGTGCACATAATTTTTCTGATATTATTAACTTCCCTACCATTATAGACACTAAAGGGAATATATAAATTACCATTTAAGAATAATTGAAAGAGGTAATTTGAGGAACAGAGTGTTACCTAATAAAGGACTTAGCTCATGCATATTCTGGAGGCACAGTTTCTCTATTCAGAAGAGTATATCTTCATAAATTAGGGTAAGAGTCATGGCACTTTCTATGATGTGATGAGACTTTACCTTACACATGAAGGGTGGGAAGGAAGTTTGCATCAGTAAGAACCTGCTATTGTCTGGGTACTTGTAGCCTTAGCTTTAACAAAGGCTCTGAGAGGTTGGTATTAGCACTGAGAGCTTGGTATTAGCTCTCATTATAAGCGATGAGAAAACAGAGACTTAGGGATATTACAGAACCTGCCCTGCCCAGGATCCAAGAGCTATCCACCAGCAAAGCTGGAAGTTACAAAACAAAGCCCATTGTACTGGAGCCAAGAGCCTCTAGTCAGTAGAATGGAGGGTACCAAACAGTTGCCTCTTCATTCAGACAACCTTTTCTGAGTCAGAAACCCAAAGCCAGGTTACAGATTAAAACACAGAGCCTCTAAAGCATGGAAGTCTTCAGAAGCCAGATGAGAGAATCAAATTCACCAAATATTTTTGCATTCATATAAGTAGATAGATCTATAACATACATTCATACTATAAAACGGGGAATAAAATGTTGAAAGATGCAAAAAGAAGACTGGTCTCCTTTTGGTCTGTGTGCTGGTTATCTAAGCCTCAAGCAGACTGCCTGCCTACAGTCAGAGAAAGTTAGACAGCTCTATAACATACATTCATGTTATAAAATAAGGAATACAATATTGAAATATATAAAAACAACCTCAGTCTCCTTTTGGTCTGTGTCCTTGGTTATCCAATCCTGGAACAGACAGCAGAGCCTACCTCTCTACACTCAGAATATGCAGTTATCAATCTCTTTCTTGTTTCTTGTTTCTCTCCCTGCCCCCACCCCCTCTCTATACTGCTCTTTTGTACCTTTTAATAAGTCAGCAGCATGCAGGACTCTTCTGTACTTTCTTTTTCCCATTGCCATTACATCTTACTTGAACTGTCAGAACTCAATATTCTAGAAGCATTCACTAGACATCCTCACTGTGTGGGAGATGAGAGGGAAAAAATCTCTCAGCAAAGATAAACCATGAGAACTTGTCTGGATTTCAGACACTCTCTCTCATAGTGTGACTATGAACCACAATCAAAACGGGACCATGGCTACAGATTAGATATGTGCTGAGTCAGGCAGAGGGACAGAGAGGAATCTGTAACACATGTCAGAATAGAAGTATGACATAAGCGATCAAAAGAGGGAAGATGTAGGGTAAAGGAGAGACTTTCAGCATTGAGGTGCTGCCCTGTTCTAGGAGATCAACGACATTCCAAAGGGGTTGTGGCTGGATGGAGAGCTTGTGGGAACACGTCACCCAGCCTGAAAGAGCCTTTGAAGGGAGTACCCACCCTCAACTTCTAAAGATTTATGAGGCCGTTTCTCACTCTGTCTTACAAGGGAAACATCTAAAACACGAGTCTATAGCTTTCTTAAATGAAAGAATAGATACTATTATACAAAGAATATTAAATACAAGGAACTAGGATTGATTTTACTCCCTTTAAAAAATGGGAAAAAGGAATACTTTTGTAGTTTAAAAGAAAGGAGGCAGTATTATTAATTTTTTTTTTTGTCAAAAATTTCCAATACCTCAAACGGCAATACCTTTATTCCACATGGTTACTTGTCATTTCCTGCTTTTCCTTCTTCCTTCATTTTTACTGTGTGTGCTGCCTCAGAGGATCCAAGGGCTAGGCAGGAATTCATGAAAAGACAGACAGAGCTTCTGCCATTGAAGAACACACCTGCAGTGAAAGAAAGATTGTGCAAAAGGACTTCTTTGAAAATTCTATAGCTTATGCATGTAGGAATGACCCAGGGTTTATAAACCGAGAAGTTAGGAAACTCTCTAAGCAAGAATGTGTGCCAAAAATAAGGCTACATTATTGGAAAACTGAAACTAGATGACTCACAGAAACTAAGGTGAGCAAACGGGGCAAAGCATGTGGTTAGGAGAAATGTCAAGTGTTATGTAATGGTTGAGATGGGAAGATTTTATTTCTGCAAGGTGCTGGGTACATGAGACACAATGCTCCATTTAGACAGAGCATGTGCTAGGAAAAGCTATTGTACCAAGAAGGAGGTTTAGCATATGGGTGAAGGGCCTGTGGACAGCTCAAATCACCTATGTGGAGGTTAGAGTGACTGCAAGGCAGAGCATGGGGCACAGGGGAAATGATGGGAAATGATGCTGAAGAAATAGATGGAGACCGAATCACTCACTGCCTTGCAGGTCAGGGTAAGATATTTTTGCCGTTTATTCCAAATTAAATGTAAACTGATGTATTTTAAACATTCCAGTGCACATGCATGTACCTGTGTGCGTGTGTGTGTGTGTGTGTGTGTGTGTGTGTGTGTGTGTGTGAGAGAGAGAGAGAGAGAGAGAGAGAGAGGAGAGAGAGAGAGAGAGAGGTGGGGGAGGAGAGAGGGAGAATACAGTGTTTGGACATTCCAAAGTGATTTTGGCAGATTAAGATTACAGTGCAGCAGCAAACAAAGGAAAACAGTGGTGTGCAATCAGTTCAGAGTTGACATCCTTGCATGAGATGAAGGAAGGTAAGAGTCACAGGCTGTATTTGATATGGGGTTTGAAAGATTCTTCTCAGGTTTCCGACTTATTCAATCATGTGGACAACTGTGTCATTTACTGAGACAGTGTAACTTTAAATGAAAAGCAAATTTATTGAACAAGAGGATCATGGGATTTATTTTAAAACTCCTGCCTTTGCAATTCCCTACTAACATCCAAACTCAGGTATCAGAGAGGCAGATAAATGAATGAGTTTTAGGCTCAGAAACAAGCTTCGTGACAGAGACACTGATTTTTGTTTCACTCAGGGTGAGTCAATAATTGAAGCCATTAGGTGAAATAACTTCTCTCTGAATGTAGAGTATGAGAGCCTAGAAACAAATCCTAAAATATAGCATTTCTTGGCCAGGTAAAGGAGACAAATCTGACTATGGATGGAGGCAAATTAAAGAGGGATGTAATGAGTAACCAAAAGAGTCTATTGTCACAAAACTAAGAAAAGGATGTTTTTAAAGTCAATGAGCAGTATACATGTCAAGTAATTCTGAAAAGTCAGCTTAACAACTTAAGACAGCTAAAGTGACATCTGAAAAATGTTTGATTTAGCATCAACATTTCATTTTTACATGGAAGATCGAGTTATAGACCAGAGCAAAGCAAGCAAAGCCATGGAATGAATGTATAATGTTAGATACAAAAGCCTGAACACAAATGAGATACCAGTGAGAGGGTTAGGAAGAAATGGAAGTCAATTTTAGGCTCCTGGGCTGCAAGGGGTCAGCTCTATGGACTATTTGAGAAAGAAAGGCAAAGTGACCTCTGCACGAATTTTCTCTGCTAGGATTCCACTGGTCAAATCAAGCCATAGGCCTGAATTTAGGACCAAGGTTTAGAAAACCAATTATTCTACTTTAGTGGGGAAAAACTGTAAAATCTGCATAGTAAGAGGATGTAAGCACAGAAAGTGAGAAGCATTGGGTTCCTAGTACAGTCAATCTGTCATCAGTATAACTCATAATTAACATCATTCTATCATATAATCTACCATCCTGGTTTTTGTCAAGTTCTCCAGGCCAGCTGGTTGTTTATGGAGAAGAAAGAAATAAAGAAACGAATTGCTAGAAAATAGAGTGAAAGTACACAAGAGATGGAGAACCAAGACAGCTTAAGAGGTAAATTGGGCAGAGTGTTAATTGCTTTTGTGGTCACTGTGAAAATGCCCAATTGAAACAACTTAAGACAGGAAAAGTTTATTGTGGCTCATGGGTCAGAGGGTACATTCCATAATGGTTAGGACAGTGTGTGGGTTGGAGTACTCTGACCACTGGCAGAGGGAGCATGTGGTACCATTTGTTTATAGCTTAGCTGGGCAGGAAGTAGAGGGAGTTCAGATTTGGAATAAGTAGTGGATGGCATCTTTAAAGCCTGTGCCTAGTAGCCTATATTTGCCCAAATGGCCACCTGTTCTGAAATTTTCATAAACTTCAAAAACTGAGCCAACAGCTGGGGACCTAGGGCTTAAACAGAAAAGCTGGCGGGGAACATTTTACATTTGAACCATAACGGACAGCTATTAATGTAACTATTAATGTATTAAAGTATTACCTGGGCAATGAGGGATGTATAATAGAAGATGGTGTGAACTTCTTCTATTAAACTAAAAACTATCAAAATCAAAATTTTGACAAGGAGATTGTTAAAGTCAGTAGAAGTACTTTATTTATTATTTATTGTTTTTTGATATAGAACAATCGAATGAGATAACAAGGTCCAAGGAATGGCAACATGTATGAGGAGCTGAGGGAAAGACTACAGAGGAAAAGTTAACCACCGCCCTTATGAGCTAGTGTCTTTGGTACAGGAAGGTATTTTACATGCTACCAGAGCAGAAACACAAACAGCAACTCAGACACAAACCCTTTGATCTACAATGGTGTCCTGCCTTCAAGAAAGACCAGTGCAGGGGTGGCCCACAACTAGTGGGAGTGACCAGCCAGTGTCTGATTTCTCTTAATGCCTACTCCGTGAGATGAAACCCATTCCTGACACTATTGGGGTGATCGAGAACTTGAGTCTACAAAGCTCAAAGACCTTGCATAAAATCAAACACTACTTTTTTTTTGAAGAAATAGTAGCAATAGAATGACTTCCAATGACATTCTGTATACTCATGTATCAGTTCCTTCTTCAGCTATCAACAGAAGCTTCCTCCTGCAGCAGATAGAAAAAAAAAATATAGAGACCCACAGCCAGATGTTATGTAGAGAGTGAGAATCCTTAGAAAACTCATGCCTAGACAGAATGTCTCCATCAAATCCCTCCCCTCAGGTCTCAGGGAAGCCTATGGAAGACAAAGCCAAAAGAGTGTAAGAGCCAGAGTGGTTGGAGGAGACCAAGAAAACAAGGCCCTCTCATCAACTGGACTGGCGAACATATAAACTCAGAGAGACTGAGGTGGCATACACAGGGCCTGCACGGGTCTGCACCCGATGAGGTCCTAGAGCTGAACGAAGTGGACACACACACCCCTTCCTAACCAGGAAGCTGTCTCCAAATAATCCCTTGCAAAGGAACATTTAGTTTCTCCAGAGATCCTCACCAGGGGAACAAACTCCTCTTAAGGATAAGCTGCATGTTCAACAGTAGATGGCCAACAGAAAATTTACTCAATGGCATCTTTGGAGTTTCCTTGTCTCATAATGCCATGTCAGGGCTTTTTCTTTTCTTTTTTTTAAATTTTATCATTTTTTAAATTTTTTTTTTTTTTTTTTTGGTTTTTCGAGACAGTGTTTCTCTGTGTAGCTTTGCGCCTTTCCTGGGACTCACTTGGTAGCCCAGGCTGGCCTCGAACTCACAGAGATCCGCCTGGCTCTGCCTCTCGAGTGCTGGGATTAAAGGCGTGCACCACCACCGCCCGGCTCATTTTTTAAATTTTTATTCTGTTTTATTTACATACATTTTCTTCTCTCTTTTTACCCTACAGCTCCTTTGCATATATATTGTTGTTTCCAGTTTATCATTTTCATGAGATTCCCAAGTGTGTGACTGAGTTGGTCTCCATATCTTTATCTGCTTTGTGTGCCTTTTCATGGGTTCTTTCCCTTCTGCTTCTTTGTTTTGTCCCACTCTCGTGTGTTAGTTTGTATTTTGTCTTATTTTATTATATTATTTATCCCTTAGAAGCCTGTTTGTTTTCTAATGGGTGACAGAAACAGGGTGGATCCAGATGGGAGTTGAGGTGGGGAGGAACTAAGAGGAGTAGAGGGAGGGGGAACCATAATCAGGACATATTAAGTAAGAAAAAAATCTAATTTCAATAAAAAAGATTACAGAGGGATATTAGGCTATTCTTATATAAGGTGAAAATATAAAAAAAATACAATGCAGTGTCATCATGAAGAATGCATGTGTGACATGACAAGGACATAAAGAGAAGAATGTGTGAGGAAAGTGAATACTATAACCTGAGGGCAGATGATGCTCAGGTTTGTGGTCCATTATTAGATAGACAGCTTTTTAGAAAACCTTACTTGCAGGAAAAGATGCCATCTAGCTTTTCTCACAACTTTGAAATGTGGACGGTGCTAAAAATCAACCACCTCCACAGCCTCTTTTGTACACCAGACACAATGAGACCTGCATGGCTTCTTGGTAGAAGACCCATGTAATTTCAGAATTAACGGTCATGTCATGTTAGATACAACTGTATCGGCGTGATGACCTAATTAGTTCCAATCAAGTTGGTTATGAATGCCTTAAGATAGGACGGAAAGTGATGAAGAAGGGAAGTGGAATCCTTAAGCACAAAGTAAGAAAGAACAGTATTTATTCCTCCACCATGCAATGTGAGTTCAGCCTTGACAGGGAAACAGTGCCTCTAGAATGATCTCTTCTGTCCTAGGAAGAGCAGTCTATTCAGACACTCAGTGGTCCCAAAGTTCTTAAAGGATATGAATCAAACACTGTGGAGTGGATGGCAATAATATAAAATTATGAAGGACTAGAATTGTTATTCTTTGAAAAAGAAAAGAGAAAAAAATAAAAACATGCAATTAAATATGGCATGTGTTTGTCTTTTTAAAATGTGAGTGATAGGGACTCTACCCTAATACATTGGTTTATCTAAGATCACAAAAGGAACATCCATGCAAAGGATTAATCCCTACACAACTTGATAGCAAGTCCTAACCCTGTCTTATGTTCATGTTCCCATTCTAGCAAGGGTATAAATTCTCATACATAGGAAGTACTCAGTTAACACATTTTTAAAAGCATATAGAAAACATGGATCCTCCTGTGAATATACTTAAGTCTTTCAGACACACAATTTCACATTTCTATGTAAATGACTTGCATTTGAACTATAGTAGCATCTACAAACTTGATGGACAGTCATTGCGGGGGAAGTCTTCCCTAGACTCTAATTTGCTTGTATGTAACCAGAGGGTTAATATGTCCATGCAGAGTGCAGACTTTTCTCAAAGGTCTCTTGTGTTCCACTCCCCCTTGCATTTTAATCCAGGCTTTTATGTATGAATAAACACCCATGCCTTTGCTCACAGGGCTGGCCTATCATATTCACATACACATACTCTCTGAGGTAATCTTTAGCCAAGCACTTTCTGATTATATTACACTTTTTCACACTGTTGTCCCAGTAGACGTTGACGTCATCTGGAGACACAGTAGCGCCATCGGCCTTCAGAGGTTCAATTTATTCTGCCATCCGGAAACCCTGCCGACAAGGCAGCCTGTGTTTGGAATTAAGCTTCTGACATGCAGGGCATGGTGGAGTGCAAACATTGGTTAGCGCTTCCTTTCGCAACCACAGAGGAAAGCCACACTGATTGGTATTCAGGAAAGGGACCTCCTGTTTCGAAGGATTCCTTCATGCTGTTCAGCAATACTCCTTAGGGTGGATTTTCCCATTTGAACTGCAAAGCTTGAACACAAATATTAACTACCTGAAGCTGCAAATAGCAGCATGGTACATTAAAAAAATAATGAATATTTTAACCAGCCTTTGCCCAACCAAGAAAAATATTATGCAGAAACAAGGCTGATTTTAGAAAAATGCCTAAGGAAACATTTTTTTAAAGAGTTGAGCTTCCTTTCAAAGTTTGTTTTTGCTAAACATTCGTAGTTTTGCTTTTTCCAACCCAATTTTTATTATAAGAGAGGTCTCCCACAATGTGCCTGGCATTTATTTCAAAATAATAAATAATACACAAAACCTTTGGAAATAGTGCATAAGCTCTTAAACGAGACAGAAATAATGAAATCCATTACTTAGAAGGGAAGGTAATTCTTTGTAGGTATGTATGCTTGAGGCCACTTATAGCAACCAGGGTTCTCACTTTTTGACTATTTCCATGTTTATTTTCTCATTTTATCAAACAAAATAGTTGTATTTTGTTTTAAATTGATGTAGGATAATTGGGCATTTTTATGTGGCACAGTGTGATGTCTCAATAAGAATACATTGTAATGTGTAATGATCTAGTCAGGAAGTGTATCTACCACCTCAAACACATTTTAAAATGTGTTGGGAAATTTAGCTCCTCTTTTCTAGTCATCTTCAAACATAATATTGTTAGCCAAAATCCCTTTACATTTGGACACCAAATCTCACTCCTGTGCTCTGTGTCAGCAAAGGATGTCGTCCACTCTCTCCTCGGGACTCTGGTAACTATTATTCTACTCTGCACTTTGATGGGAGTCACTGTCACAGATGAGTAAATTGTGTCTTATTTAGCTTCCCGTACCTACTTTATTTCTTTCAGGATAATGTGATCATGTGGCCACAAATGACAAGATTTCATCTCTTTTTGAGCTTAACACTATTTCACTGTGTTTATGTACTATATTTACCATATCCATCATCTGTTGATGGGCATGTAGATTGACTCCCTGCCGTGGCTATTGTGAATAATGCTGCAACAATCATATGGGGGCAGATTTCCTTTTGACACTGATTTTATTCCTTTTGATATATACCCCAGATCATATAGTAATTTAGGTAATTTTTGGAAGAACTTCAAAAAAAAAACTTTTTTTTTTTTTGTTTTTTTTCGAGACAGGGTTTCTCTGTGTAGCTTTGAAACCTGTCCTGGGACTCACTGTGTAGACCAGGCTGGCCTTGAACTCACAGAGATCTGCCTTCCTCTGCCTCCCAAGTGCTGGGATTAAAGGTGTGTGTCACCACTGCCTGGTGATCTTCAACATTTTTAACTGACTCTCATGAAGTACCTGAAGGTGTTGCCTCATTTGCAGTCAGTAGAAGACTTAGATGTTTTAGAGCTGTGGCTCTGGGGAAGGATATGTACCTGTTGGATAGCTTCTTTGGCATTCATATTGTATTGGTGAAGACCAAAACAACTCTCTTCAAGAATTTCCATTCTCAATCAGTGAAATAGGAATTGTACACTCACCTTAGTAACTACATGGTTTTAGAATACTTCCTTTGTTTCAAGCTATTTTCTCCTCAATACATGACTTACATTAACTCTTTAACTCCCCATAACACTCCTTTGAAGATTATGATAGTATTACCTCTTTTAGCAGCTAGGGAAGCCGTTATACTGAGATAAACAAACACACACTTCAAACTGTTGTGTGCTTAACCAGAAGTCCAATGTCACTGACTCTAATATCCCACTTACTCATTTACCCCCTTCTGCTGTCGGTTACACACAGGTTTTCCCTGGTTTCTTAACTCATTGGTATTCAAAGCTTTTCCTTGCCATTGTTTGTTTTGTTTCTTTTTTGTTGTGTCACTTCATTATGTATCTTACATGTGAAATGATAAGAAAATATGGGTCAGTGTACTCAAATTCTAGCTGTAACCCAGCTACTGCTCATAAAAACTTTAGAGATAGCATTAATTCAGTTGATCACCTATGAGGCAAACGTGGGACAGCATCCCCATGTTCCCACTATGGGAATGGATTGGGAATGGTAGACAGATTCTTCTCTTCTTGTGTGATAAACCAAGTTGAAACCCCTAATATTTTATTTTCAATACTGAACTACTAACATTTTTGTTGCAGAGGACAGTATACCTATTGAGAGAAGGGAGGCTTAAAGTTATTAATAAGTTTTATCAACCATTTTCTTTTCATCAAGACTTGATTAAGTTGTAGCCTGTATTAAAAACAAGAGCAGTGACTAACCAACTGGGATTTTCTGATATCAGAGATGTGGGAGCATCAATAATGATAAACAGATGGTGCAATTAGTGTTGGCTACCAACAGAGATCTTAATGTCACTTTTTAGGTCTGCAGCTCTGATCAAAGTTGAAAGGGTCATGATGTTTGTGAAGGCTTACCAAAAATTAACTTTGTAGAACAAAATATCTTACATTTATGCCCAAGCACTTATTTGGAAATCCAGTTCCTCCCTCCCTTGGGAGAATATCTATGTTCCCTAATTTCACTTTTCAGTTACTCTCTTGCGTGGCATTCCTCCCATTTAAACCTTGGAGCCAATGTCTTCAATTTTTACATTACTTATGATCATCTATTTTCCCATCTGTCTCTGTTCAAGCCATTGTCTTAAAAAATGCCATGAAATGCACTACAATCAAGAAATAACATATTTAAATATTTGATAACCATCTGGTGAAAATTATTATTTTTTTTACTTTTCTTTAGCAAAAGAATCTTAACAGATGTGATCTTCTTTAGTTGGGAAGCCACAATGATTTTGTTTGAACAGCCCCACCATTCAGGGTAATGGATGTTGTGTCTCTGGTTGTTGTATCCTTTCTCATTGCATCATCTTGTCCCTTCCCACAATTAATTAATGACTTGGCTCAGCTGTGACCTCATTTGATGTCTGACTAAGATGGTGGAGTAGCAGAAGCCACCATAGAGTACTCAGTAACATATCTAGTAAGTCATCTATGAATATTTAGTAAGCATTCTCTGTAAAAAGGAACTGTTTTATGTACGAGACAAAAGCCAAATATTTATCCTTGCCCACACAATGCTTACATTCTAAGAATATCGGACAGAGGAGTAGAAAATCAACTCCCAATCTTCCTGTTTGTTTAAATAATTATATAAATTAGTGAACACATTTGCTAATATTGGTCATGACATAAAAACAGAGGAAAGTAAATGTTATAAAAGTGTTTGTTAGAACAGAGATACCTAAAAGTGGTCAGGTTCTAGAAGATCACTTATAAAGCATTACTGTAATTATGTAAAAACATAGATACATAAGAAGCATTTTAGTCAGGGCAGTCTACATCAATTCTGTGTGATGACAACTTCTTAGAGTGCAGAGAAGTAGAAATAAGGCAGAATATAAAAAGTTAAGATGGTGTAAGATCTGATCTACAATATAAAGGGCCATGACATATGCAGCTGAATCACAGAAATGGGAAAGGAGTTTGTTTTATACATAGTAGGGTTCACCAATGGTCTTCAACCCTTTGTGTATCTCAGAGTCTGCAGGGTCACTTGGTAAAGCATATGCATTACTGAGTTCAATCGAATCTTAAAATCTATGAGTTAGTGCTTCCAGGATAACACTCATGAAATTTTACCTTTAACGGGTGATTCTAAAACACTTGGTCTGAAGATACTTTGAGAATAATTGCTATAGTAGATCTCTATTAGCTCTTTCGGTCTAGTGTAGATTTTGCTGTTTGGAAAAGCAACTTGAATTATTGTGCAAAAATATCTATTCTTACCCAGTTCAACCAGTAGATACTCTTAACCTTTGTCACAATGAGCCACTGAAAGTTGGCCAAATGATTCCTGGAAATAATTTGAATCTAATTTGGGACATTTCTGAAACTATTGCACAGTAAAGCTATCAAATCCCTGAAGAAGAAATTTTAACCTAATATGTAGGAAAAAAATCCTCCAAAAGTTAACCTGAGGCTGAAGTGAATGAACCCTGAAGTAGTCATGCCTAAATCATCTCTGCCCACTAAGATCCTCAGTCATATCACTTATTTTTCAGTCTTAAGGATGAAAATTTCCCCTGGTCTCTGACACATGCAAGCCCAAATCTAAGTATATAGATATTTTTTAGGTTTTTTTTTTTATAATACACTTTTTAAAAAACTAAATATGATCAGAGATGTGGTGGCACATGACTTTAGGCAGGCAGATCTCTGTGAATTAGAGGCCAACCTGGTATATCTAGTGAGTTCTAGAACAGCCATGACTATGTAGAGAGACACTGTCTCATTTCTTTTTCTTTTACATTTATCATAGAGAACTGGAAAAGAGAATTTAAATGACTCAGTAATATTTTGCACATGACTATAGTGACTTTTGTATCAGCGAAAGTTGAGATATTTAAAACACAAGCAAATAGAAAGATGTAAGTAGTCAGATGACTGTAGGGAGTTGAAAGTGCACTTAGTTGTGCTACACCCTACCGGCAGCACTATTACCTATATACCACTCACAAAATGACTCTAAGTAAAGTTTATGGTTGGACCCCTTTTCCTTCTCTATGAATTGCTGCTGATACTCTCCATAAGTAGATGCAGGCTTTTCCATTACAAATATATTGAACTTTTCCAAATAGTATCCATGACTGTCTTAATTCAGTGTCATCTACTCAGGTTAAACTCTCTTCTTGGTATATTTCACAACTTTGTATATACTACCTTTTCCTCTCCCTTATAGGGCTCTTGTGGTGATATCCATAATTCTGAATCACAGTGTTTTGCATAGAGCATAGCTATACAGATGTCTATTAACTAAACAGTTAGATGATTCATAGTTAAAATCAACATTCCTTGGGAGCACTTAAAACTCCAAAATCCTTTTGTTGAGAGAGAGAGAGAGAGAGAGAGAGAGAGAGAGAGAGAGAATGATGATGATGATGATGATCTGGGTGTGGAGCATATGCCATGGTACACATGGATGGAGATCATAGGAACGTTGAGGAGTTAGTTCTCTACTACAACCTTTATGTGAGTTCTAGGGATTGAGTTAAGGTTACTAGGCTTGCACAGAAAGGGTCTTTATATGCCAAAACACCTCACTGGCCTTTAAATATAGTTTTGAGTCATGTGAAGTTCCTACCATAAACCAAAGATCTTAGCTTCCAATTTTACTATATTGGAAATTCATAGAAACCACATGTCTTAGCTAGGGTTACTAATTGTGAGGGGACACCATGATGAAAAGCCATTTAGGGAGTAAAAGGCTTGTTTGGCTTACATGTTCTGAGTTACAGTCTATTCAGGGAAGCTAAGGCAGGAACTCACACCAAACAGGAACCGTGAAGCAGGAGTTGATGTATAGGCCATGGCAGATTGGTGCTTACTGGCTTGCTCTTTATGGCTTGCTCAGCCTGCTTTCTTATAGAACCCATGTCTATCAGCCAAGGGGTGGCCCCACCAACAATGGGTTGGGCCCTCCGACATCCATCACTAGTTAAGAAAACACCTTACAGGCTTGTTTATAGTTCTATCTTCTGGAGGTATTTTCTCAATTGAGGTTCCCTCCTTTCTGATGACTCTAGCTTATGTCAAGTTGACACAAAACTAGCAGGCAGACCATATAATAGTTCTAAAATAAAGAATGCAGATATTCAAAGAAACCATAAAAATACTGAAGTACATAAGCAAAATCTATTTAGTAAAATGGGTGAGGGTGAAAATTTAGGTGTTGTCTATAGTTCTTGTGTTTACGCATCAGTTTTACACCGCCATGGTGCTAGTGACCCACTGGCCATAACTGGGCCAAAGCACTTCTCTACAATGACGGGTGATCTGGGCCGACTGTCTGTTTCCTCTCTTGCCCAATCTTACGGGCACTTGGGCTTCTCAGACAGGGTGTGGACACTGGCAGACCTAGAACATTCTGGAAAGGAAGCTGCCTTCTCTGGGCAGTGTTGTCTGATTTTAGAAATGCTATTACTAAGGTTATAGCAGCAAACTGAGTGTCAGATTTATATGTATGAAATTCTGTGTGGCTAGAAACAGGGCATGGCAGATGCGAAGAGCAAATCATCATTGGTCCTAAGTATCTGTTAGGCATATCACTCAGTCTTACACACATGGGATGAAATTGTTTATTCTTTAGAAAGAAACCTGGGGGTGGGTGGCCAGAAGGCTCCGTGGCTAAAGATATTTGTCTCTAAGCCTAATAACCTGAGCTAAACTTTCCTTCCTTCTTTTTTTTTTTTCATTTTTCTTTATTAAGAAATTTTCTACTCACTCCACATACCACCCACACATCCCTCCTCCCTCCTCCTTCCTCCCTCCTCCCACCCCCAGCCCTCTCTCCCAAGCCACTCTGCATCCCCAAGGACCAACTCTGATGGTTTGTCCTCTGACTTCCACATGTGGGCTATGATACCCATGTGCCCATATACATACACACATATATAAATAAAAAAAGAAGATTAAATTAAAAATTAAAATTCAAGTGTGTAGTCACCTCTGAGGAAAGGCATAAGAAGACAGAGTCATGCTTGAAGGGTGGCAGTGATGGTGATCTTTAAAGTTACTGAAAATGTGTTTCCTTCATAATTTGGTTGTGTGCTCCTATGTAAGTTAAATGTGAATGATACCTATTTCAAATAAAATATTTTAAAAGAATAAATATGGATTGTCCTTTTTAAGTTAAACTGTATAGGACCCCAAATGGGTTTTAATATTTGAAATGCTATTTGTTATTTTTTACATATATTTATTTATGCATGTATTATGTGTTTATTTTAGGGGGCACACATGTGTCATGACAGAAGAAAACTTGTAGGAGTCAGTTCTTTCCTTCTACTATGTGGATTGTAAGGATAGACCAAGGCCTCAGGCTGGAGGACAAGCAAGCACCCTTGCCTGTTGAGTCTAAGTACATACCCCTGAAATACCATTTTTAGTGTCCTAAAACTGAATGCTTGATGTACTTCCTTGGGATGATGTGTTAGATCCACAGCTGGTGGCAGTTAGTAGTCATTTCAAGCGTGTCTGTTTTGTTTGTCCTGAGCAAATGTCACGTTTTTCTCAGTGTTGTTCACTGCTAACAAATAGCACTTCATGAATTTTCTTTTTCTCCATCCCTACAAAAGAGGGTTTTCAAGCATCAACAACATAAAGAGAGAAGGAATTGTCCAAAGTAAATCACATCATCAGTCAGTGATTGACATATGTATGTTCTACTTTGGGGCATCTTCACTGAAGGTGTCTGTGTCCCCCTAAGCTATGAAATCTCCTGTTGTCTGAGAACATCTCTCCATCCTGATAAAGAAGTCCAACCCACGCTCAACCCTTCATTCTGGAAATCCCCAGGTGTCCATCCCACCACTCATCCTCAGGAAGGAAACCATAATGCCCTGACTAGATCACCACTTTTGTCTCCTAGAAAACCCTAGCTCCCTCATCCCCAGGAGGCACAGTCTATTCCCATAGGAAGTTTGCTTGCCCATCTTAGTCATAGAACTGCCATCTGTTTCTGCTGAGGTCAGTTTCACCCTTCCTCATTTTTATGTTGCCTGAAGAAACCCTGATCTAACAATCATGTTGTCAGATAGGTTATCAACATATTTACGTGCTTCAAAAGTAATCACTTTAAAATCAGTTGAGTTTTCAGGTTGGCTGGGAGATTCTTTGCCTCTTGAAAGGATTCATTCCTTTATCCTTGGTCTGCTGTGTATACACTGGGATAGCCAGTGGCCAGCTTGACTAGGAGGACCTGTGCTCAAATACTCGAGCAGTTCGCAATCTGGGTCTACTGTCTATAAATATTCTCAACCGTGCTAAAACCTGAGTGACATCATTCTGCCCTCTCCGTCTTACCCTTCATGAATGTTCTCACCTGTGCTACTCTCACTCTGCCAACTGTGTCTTATCCACTATGTATAGTCTGACAAGTCAGTCAAAAATCAAAAAACAAACAACCCCCCCCCCCAAAAAAAAACCCCACAGAAAACAAACAAATAAAAAGTAAACCAGAAGAAAAACCATTCTAGAGCTCTTCCTGACTTCCAGCATGTCTCATCCCTATGGACAGCATGCTTGTTAACAATAGGCCAAAGCTATAATTCAGGAACACAGCAGAACACTGACCAGAGTGGGGAGGCACACAAAGGACATGAATGTCAGTCACATGTCCTGGAGTAGGGAGGACAGGGCCTCTGATGTAGCCAATCAATGACCAATGGCTGCATGCTCTCCTTCCTCACTCATGACTCTCCTCGAACCCCTCATGATTGTCTGTCTATACAGATTCTTCATCCTGCCTTCCTGTGACTGTCACCTTATTTCCATTTTTAAAAAAATCTATATTATTCAGTGTTGCTTCACAACTGTTTTAGTCAGACAAAGAAGAATAAGGAGGGAGATGTCTTTTGAGGTCTAACAGAAGTGAGCAAAACGTAAACTCTCACATACAATTTAAATCTCTGTTCACTGATTCACTAGTATTGTGGGAATCCAGCTCCAAACTTTTGAAGGGTTCTTAAGTAGAGGAGAGAGGGATTAAGAAATGATAGATAGAAAGAGAGACCTAGCCAATGAGAAGAAAGACAGAAACACAGGATAGTTTCAGGAGGGCCTAGGTCAATACCCAATTGCTTCATCCTTTATTGAAAAGGGCTTTTTATAATATGTCAAGGGGAGAGGCAAAAGAGCTCCCCCTTCTAAGATCAAAGCACACCATACAGCCAAGTGTAGGTAGACCTGTCCAAATACCTGGTAACCACGCCTGTAGTCAAATCATCCTATCATGCAGCCCTGCTGGGTAAAGCAAGCTCAGATTCTCTGACCCTCAGTAGTTTCTCACTAGGAAGCCTCTGTGGGCTCCTACACAGTATAAACAAATTGATTCACTCAAATTCACATGGCTAGTTTCTAGAGTTCTGGTTTACTATCCTGTTGTTGGTAGGTACACCCCACCAGTACCTTCCCTCTTTGTCTTCTGCTTTTTCTGTTCCTCCTTCTGCTTTCCTCTTTCCTTCCTTGGAGAGTCCTGCTCCCCATTTCCCCCCTCTCTTCTTGTGTGCTAGATACTGAAATTGGGGCTTTGCTCATTTTAACATGTGCTTTGTCATCAACCCACACCGACACCTTCTTTCACCCTTTTGTAAAACTTTATAAATAAAGAATTTGACTTGTTGGGAATAAAGGGGCTAAACCCTTTTCATCCCAGTTAATTAGATGTCCGACTTACTCCACAGCCATTATTTCTTCAGGCATTACTTGTGCACTCCCCTAACATCAGGTGTCAAAACATATTAAAAGCACAGCTTCCTGAGACATCAAAGACAGCAGTGTTCCTTGTTTTGCTGAGTTCCACCTCAGCCAAGTGAACACCAGTCAAGAGACAGATAGGACTTGCTCTCAGTATTGATCTCATTGCTTTTCTATATGTGCAAAAGTCTGCCTTAACTCAGATACCACTATCTCAGTAATTTATGCAGAAGGTCAAAGACATGTCAGACTGGAAAATACTTTGTGGGATGATGTAGAAATTCCAGGGAATAACAGAGAGACACAGAAAATATAACGGTCTTGTTAAATGGACTGTTTAAAGGTTAAGTTAAGTTGGTTATCACATGTAGCCCATCAATTCTGCAGTGAAGGGTTTGACAAGATCCTGCAAGGAATTAGATTTTCAATCATGATAATAGCCTTGAGTTAAGCACCATCAGCAGCTGTTTGAAAAAACATCAGATTAATCTCAGATAAGGTGGATCACAAATTAAGAAGGGCAATTTTGAAAAAAACACTCACCATTTAAACCTTAGCTCAATTGGATAACAAATACAATAAGGCACTATTATCCTCGTTGTACAATTGAAGAGAGACCAGAGGAAAAATAAGTGGAGAAGCTGAACGTCTTTCCCCAATTTTACACTACTATCAAGTGCAAAGGTCTAGCCTATCCACTTCTAGGATCACTTCCTTTGCTTCCTCAACAGACGGCTGGAAACGTAACTTGTCCTACACGGGAAGCACCTGCAGACGAACTGCAAAAGGACATTATCTCAGTCAAAACGAGTCTATTGTAGTATTAACAGAACTGACCTTGGGTCTGAAAGGCATTGACATTCCATTAGAATAGGCATCTCAGTGTAGCCTGTCACTATCTCCTGAGATAGATTAAAATAAGAGGAAGGTGATGGGCACAGTAAATGGTGGAGTTTATTTTGAAGCTGACTCTTTTTTTATTTTTCCCTCTTTCATTTGAAGCGTAGGAAGGAATTTAAACCTTTTTCCTAACAGATTTTTGATGTTGCTGTTTCTCCTCTATATCGAATGAAAGATTGCATGAGCTTCTTTCTAACTTTCTCCACTTCTTCTTACAGTCTGGACATTATTGTGTGAAGTCAGCCGGGTTGACCTGCCTCGCCATCTCCCCCTCCCCTGGTTCTCCTAAGGAAAGAGAAGGAGCCTCAGTATGTGTCCTGGAGTGTGTGAAGACGGTGGAGCCCGAAAGCAGAGTGTGGCCAGTATTATACAAAGGCCAGGAATGGATAATTACCCTGTCACAGCAAATAGACCCTGTCGGGAGCAGTTCTGTGATTTTCCAGGGGAAATCAGCTTTCCCTGCAGGCTGCCAAGCCCAAATGAGCCCCATACAGCACCTGTGGACCTGAACATCAAGTAATTATTCCACTATCTTGCCTAAAAACAAAGCCTGGGTGACCATTCTGCAACCTCTGACCTTTGACAGCTAACATAAACTAATGATGTTTCCAGTGAGAGGGGAGAGAGGCTGGAGGTAATCCTCTGTGGGAGTTGTCCTTCATGCTTTGTGCCACTTTGTCAGTTCAGGCGATCCAAAAATGACCACTCTCCAATCCAGGGTATTGCTGGGCAAAGCACTTAAAGAGATATGCAGAGGCCATTATCACAGATAAACCTCATTGGCCTGGATTTAGTAACCCACCTGAGTGGTCCACATGGTCCAGTTAGCAGCAGCACCAGGAAGCCATTGTTACCATCACTTAGCAGCAGTTACAGCCTGGTCAAAACAATTTTCTTATTTTATTTTCTTTTTTGACAACTTGTTAATGGCCCCGTGATTAGGTGTAAGGGATAACCCAATCCAGGGACACCTAAGCAAGGTTAGAGGTTAATTGAGAATTTCTATCTCAACAGTTTGAGATCTAACCTTTGCTGAGTGAACACTCTCAAGGAAGGGGAGAGAATGTGATATGATTAGTTGAGAACAGGATGGAAATCCTCTCAGATGAGAAAGGAAAACTTAACAAGGAATCCAACCAGAAGGACCACCTGGGCCACATCTAGATGCAGAGAATATTTGAAGCTGTTTATCTGGTGGATGCAGCAGAAAGAGGTATGCCTGCCTGTCATTCATACAAGCAAAAGGCCACTGCTATAAACAGGAGGCATTCCAGAGTAATCGAAATTCCAGGAGCTAGCTGCAGCTTCAGGACATCTCACAGGCCACCAAGGCTTCCTTCTCTCCTGGAAGTTACGTTCAAGTTTCTAAGTGGCTGCCTTTCTTGCTGGAAGCTGGGGAAGCAATTGTCTTTGGTCACATTGTGAAGGGTTCCATCCACATCCACAGGCGCCTTTGCAGCTGAGAGGAAGTGGCCCAGCAGGACCTCCTCTGCTGTGGTACAGACAGCCTCGCCCTTGCTCTTGTTCTCTTCACTCTCCAAAGAGCCTCTCATTTCTGTCACTTGGAAGTCGTCATCAACGTATTTTCCCTTACATTCAGTAGCAGATGCCATGTGTCTGATAAATCGGGGGATACTGGAAGCACTATTAGCGCTTTCTGGGCTTTTCATTTCTCACCTGTTTTTCTTGTTTTGTCCAGTTTGGTTTTAACCCTCTAGATTGGCCCTCCCAGGCACAAACTCATACTCCCAGCTGCCAGATCCCTCCGACTGGAAGTTTGCTAAAAATTGCCAACTCATTTTCTTCCCCCCTCTCCCCCCACTTTTTTTCCAGTGCAGCTGGTGCCAAAATGTGATTTGTTTTGCTCCAGTCACTGAAGTTTTTGTTTTCCTTTATTTCAACCCCATGCTGGCTTCTCCACTCGCTGCTGAGTCATCTGCTGCAGGTGTTCTGAGCGGCTGGTATTTATGTCACTTGCAGATGCTTTGGGTAAATTACACCATGTTCCTGCCGTCTGGTGAGGCTTCCCTTTGATCCCAGGCTTCCTGTGGGCCCTGCACATGTGCGGAGCATCACGGCACTGGGTGAACTCTTAGATGGATTCTACCCAAAATCGCTTGGGGTGTTATGAACCCCACGAACTGATCTGATGAGACCCATTGAAGCTAAGAGTTTGGTAAGAAAACACCCTGAAATCACAAGGTACTACATTTTAATATACATAGGAAATTACAAACCAAATGTGAGTTAAGCAGAAGTGGGTGATCTAGCTGCCTAAGGAAGCTGACACAAAGGGCCACATTCTGTTTCCACAGAAAGGGAAAGTTATGTTGGAAAGGGCCTCGAAGAGAAAACTTATGAAGTCTGAGGGAAATACATCTAAAGTTTTCCCTTCCCTTACGTTTGTTCTCACTCTAGTCTCTTTATCCTCTGTTCCAGGGCCCAGGTAAAGACTAGCTCCCAGAGAAGGATCCCTAAATTATATTTTATTTATATTCTTGACATACAGCATCGATCAGAAACTAAGAAATCCTAGATCTCTTTTGTGTGAGTACGATGACCTTTCTTCATCTGGGAAGGCTCAACATATTATCTTCCTTACATGGATTTACAAATTAGCAAGGGGACACTCTAGTCCTAGGTAAAGGCATAAAATGTCAATTTACACTGTCAGAGATAGGTTTTGGAGGGAGGAGTACCTTCCTAGTACAGCAGGAATTTTGTTCTTCTAGGCTACCTTGCTTCTCCCAGAGAGATCCACTCTTGTAGGACATTCCCAGAGAGAATGGACCCATGTTAGCAACGCACCAATCCTAGCAAACAGTGCTCATTGAACTATGGGTACAAAAGTAGCTAGAGACCTTGGTAGCACAGCCATCCTGAGCATCCTTTGCAGAGACAGTATTCCCAGTGGTTTGCAGTGAGTCTGAGGATTTGTTTCCCTAAGTATCTCCCAGTACAGTGAAACGACCAGCTCTGGACTGTCATTTCAGCTGATCAGCAAGAGCATCAATTGCCACTTTCCAGAATTTCTGAAGAGTCCACTGAAAGTGAATAGCCCTGACTTAGGAGCAGTGAGAACAGTATAGAAAGGCACTTGAAAGTGACATTCCCAGGGCATCAGGAACTTATTACCGCACTGAACAAGACCCCAGGGTTTCTAGTGACATCCAGCAGTGAATACATTCTCTTGCTCAGAGGATAGGAAGGATGTGGCCAGCTGGCCTGCACTCAAGAGGTTGGCATGTTTCATTTTGTGACTTGGGTACAGCTCTCTTCATTAAGCTTGAGTCTGGCAGCTGAGGCATGGAGAGTGTCAGAGGTGGCAACAGCTGATGCCTCTAGCCACTTCAGCTCTAGAGTGGCACACATCGTGTTTGTCTGCTTTCTGTTGCTTACAGTTAGTTGAACTTAGAACCACTAGCATTAGGACAGTATGCCTTTCCAGTGACGTTGGCTAAAGAGGGAGGGACAATTTTGCTAATAGTGCTGAAATCTACTACAACAATCTTACTGTTTGAGAACACCAGGCCTGCTGTCTGAGGGATAATAACTGATGTTATAAAGCACACCAATCCTCAGATTTTCCTAACACTCATGTAAGGAGCTGAAATAGTTGTAAAATGCTATAATAAAACCCTACCCAGATACCTAACATTTTAAAAGTATTTTCTTGATATTTTTAGTTTTCTTGATTGATTATTTACTCATGCTATACATTTTTAGTGAAGAATAAAGAACAATTATTTTAATTGTGTCTAGAATACCTGATTTCTGTCTTTATTCTTTTTTCTAAATCTTCCATTAAAATAATTGAAGCTCAAGAGTCAGCAGCTTCTTGCAATATAAATATTATAAATATATTCATGTGATATCACTGGTCATGTAAAAGATGAGAATGTACAGATAAGTATGAAAATAACTGGATACATTGGTTAGAACTTAGTTTAACTTAGTGAGCAAGAACACACTTTCTAGCACAAGAACACAGTATTACTGTCTCAGTTTTTTAAACATGTGAATTGTTCTCGAATTTTGCAAATACATCAAATGCTTTTTTTCCTACCAGTTTTTAAAAGCATTTCTTATCACTCATTGGGCCTTCAAGAACACAGATATTTCCAGAATGTTAATGTAAGAATCCATCACTCACTAACTGTATCTTTTCCAATAGAATGTCTGACTTTCAGTGTTTAGCAAAAGTGTCTTCATGAAGTTGAGTTAGTCCTTTGATATTTGGATGGTTCAAGAAACATGTCTCTGAGCCATAGAATTTTCTACTACCAAAACACCTGACAATTTATTAATCTTATTACTTTAATAAGGGTGCTGGTAATGTTTCATGACATTTGTATGTTTTCAGGGCCAAGGGACCCACAAACACCATGTGGCAGGCCACTGGACACAGAACTTCCATCCTTCTTTGCCAACATCCCCAGTGTTTGTGGAAATAAATTGGTCATCTGTTGGGGTTCTTTCTCCAGAAAGGATCAATTTCAGGCCTCAGTAAAGTGTCAGGAGTAGGTTCCATTTTCTGCCTCTAATTACCCTAAGAAATTTATATCATAGACATGTGTTTTTAAAGGGTTGAGATGTTTGAAGTGGTAAGACAAGGAGGTGGTTATATTTTTTAACAGTGCGGTCAATATGCAAGATGATAAGTAAATGGAGAATAAATGATGGATGCCATTCTTAAGTCTTCCAAGATAATCCCTCCAGAGCTGTGTTGTTCATTATTAGAGCCGCAGTCAAAGATGACTATTAAAATTAAGGTATTTATGACTAGAAATTCAGGTTCTTGCCACATCAGCCACATTTCAAGTGCTCAATAGCTGCATGTTGCTATTGGCAACCATGGTGCAGAGCACAGACTTTGACTACTTTAATCACTGGAGAAAGTTCTGTTGGACAGGAACTAGTGTATTTTGCTATTGAAGCAACACTGAACAGAATAGGCTGGGTGACTATGTGGGGGAAAACTTATTTCTTTAAAAATTGTGTTCTGAAACTTTCAGTTCCAGCCCTGGAAGCAGGATGTCCTAAAATTTGGACCAAGGGAACTTCACTTATTATGGAAGAATTCATTCTTACTTCTGGTGAACATGCACTCTGTTCTAGGTTCTTGTCCATGTTACATCATTTTAATCTTACCTAAAAGGGTAGGAGCTATTTGTAGATTACTTTGAGAGGAATGAAATTAAAGGAAGATGGCAGGTGACCCAAGATCACCATTAAGTGACTATATTCCAACCAAAAGAGTTGCTTTCCGTGGTTTTAACTTATTTGTTGCTCATTTTTGCTGGTATTCATGATTGCTCCTGAGATGGTGACACAGTAGGCAAGTACAACTCTCTCTGCTAGCAACTATGTAATGTGCACACAAGCGTAAAGACCAAGCTTCAGAGAAAAGGAGGAGAGAAAGTGAAGGGTACTTGAGATCTCAACATACAGGGACAAGTGGAAGATTTTTAGATGGCAAGGCAGAAATTCAGTTAGGATCTAAAGGTAAAGATGCAGAAAAGACTGTTGGTTTCCAGGCTCAACCTAAAAACAAGTTTTAGTCAGCGAGCTTGATACTGAAATTGTCCAATGATCAGGAAAGGATTCTAATTTTTTCTAAAGTCAGACTGGATTCAAGATATAAGACACCAGGTCTGGTACTCTGGCATTGTTTCTGGACTGCCATTCTCACAGCCTTGATCAACAAGAAATCTACAACACTCTACTTTTCTCAGTGATTCTCAGCTTAGCCATGACATTCCGGAAGAATGTGTTCTGAAATAGGATGGGTGCGATATGCTCCCTGATGGGTTGTCTACTCTCAAGTGGTCAGCCCTAAACACATGTCCATATGAGCAACACTAAATGAAGTCAGTACATTGTGTGTGTGTATGACAATGATTATTAAAGAAGATGAGGTCATGAACTTGAGAGGGAGTTGGAGGAGATGAGGGAGGAGTTAAAGCAGCGAGAAGGAGGCATAGGAATGTTGTAAATATAGTACTCATCTCTGAATTTCTCAAAACAATAAATTAAATTAGAAACAAGAAGAAAATAGTAAGATGAAGTAACAGGACCGCAAGAATAAAGGAGCTTGTTGCATGCTCCAACGTAGTTATTAATGAATATATGCAGCTTATAGTGTACTGTTCCTGTATAGTTTATTAATATTTCACCAAGGATGGCTTAGCCCTGTTTTATTGTATGAAATCCTACCATGGCTTTTGGATTTGGAAATGTTTTCTTATGTTATCCAAAGAAGAAACACAGAAGATTGTTCAGCATCTGGTTTTATTAGTGAGGTATAACTATGGTGACAATATAATTTATTGTCCAAATAGAGACACTTTTGAGATTGAATGAAATCATTTATAATTACACCAGAACCACAGGTGTAAAGCAGAACAGCCCAAGGCAAGCCAGAGTACCATGTCACCTAGGTACACCACAGCTGGATGCATTTGGACATAAGCCATTTTCCCACCCCAGCTGAATATGAGCTCAAGCCCACTCTTCACTCTCAAACAATTTACACGCTAGTTAAAATCATGATGTAAATGAAAAACGGAAATGGCTAAATGCATTTTAAATAAAATTAAGCAACATGGAAAAAGGGGGTAGATAATCACCACTGAGCATTTTTATTTTTAAAGAAACAATTACTTGATTCAGTATCTAAGAAAGAAAATGGCAAGTAACCAATGGCAACTCAGAATCTATTTCCTCAATTAAAAACAAAACAAAAAAATTTCCTAACTCTCGTTAAGGCATTATGTTGGATACTTTGTCTGTAGTATGCCCTTAGAATTCAAAGTAGGGCTGGCTCGGTGGCTCAGTGATTAAATGCACAGCTGCTCTTTCAGAGGACTCTGGTTCAATCCCCAGTACCAGAATGGTCTCTCATAGCCATCTGGAACTCCAGTTCCAGGGGACCTCACACCCTCCTCTGGCCTCAGTGGACACTAGGAATACATGTGATATACATGCATATATTCTGACAAAACACCTATAAAATTTAAAAAATATAAAAAGAAATTAGAAGAATTTGGAGGACATTTTGATTGGTACAATGGGTCTGCTCCTGGGATATAGTGGGTGAGGATCTAGAATTGTCAGCTTTCTGCTATGTGTTGGATGATCTATCAGGAAATGTGGATTTGCTGCTATGTGTTAGATAGTCTCTTATGAGGAAATGTGGACTTGCTACTATGTGTTGAATGGTCTCCTATGAGGCAATGTCTCAGGTTTCACTGGACATTTACACATGTAAAAAAAAATCTGCTTATACATACCAAAGTCTAGCTGTGAATTGTGATATAGGCTGTAATTCCAACACTGAGGTGGTAAGAGGGAGCTCACATTCAAGGCATTTTAGGCAAGGCCAATCTAGACTACATAGTAAGGCATTACATAGACTACACAGACTACAAAACCAACAACCAGTAAAAAATGACCCACCAGCTGTCTAAGCCTAAAAGTTAACTCCATTTTACAAACAAGCACAAGGTAACTTCTTACAGTTACTGGTGACTAGTGGCAGCTTTTATATACTTTAAGGAAATGTGTCTTGTTTTATTTGGCACTTGGCCAAGATGCATTATTGCATAAACAGAGCACTAGATTTATAATTGAGTGGCCATACAACATAGCTACATTGGTGACAATCAAGGTGACCACACAGATGAACAATTTCTGTGTCCTAGAAAAGTTATGCTCAGTCATCTACATGTTACAATATTATACTAATTGTCATTGCTTTAAATTTATTTTAAAATGTACTTTTACAGTTTTATTGAAACAGTATATTGACTTAAAGTGGGCCTATGGATAGTTTATATTATTTATAAAATTCAATTTACTGTCATATAGGCCAAATTATAAAGATAATAAGTTAAATGGGAATCTTTGAATCTTACAGAACAATGAGCCAGAGCCCTAAGGCATAGTTACCTCCCTGTAGTCTCTGAATTTCAGTAGAGTTGCATAGAAAAATAGAGATTTTCAGACTTCACCCAGGCCAACAGAATGACATCCTCATAGCTGACGTTCTTGCAATCTGTGATTTAACAAGACTTTCACATAAGCTTATATTGCTCTTCTGCATGCAAAGATTTCAAGATTATAGCTCTGGGTAGGACAGAGATGAGTAAGGCATTGTCTCCAAAGACCCTCTAGTCTAACAGGAGATAAAGAGATATCTTTCTACTTGAGTTACATGAGTAAGAAAATCCAGGGGATCATGGTGACCAAGAACACAAAAGAAATTTGGCAATAACCTAATTCCAGAGACTGATCATACCAAGCAGGACATGACTTCTCAACAGCAAAAATCTTGGTTCTGAGACAAGTTTAAACTCCACAACTCTGACTAAAATGAGCAGGACTCATGCTGTTAAGACTCAGTCTCGTCCTAAAAACATACACAGAGCTGGTAAGCTGCTCCAGGACACGTCATTCTCTGATTTTCAATAAGGAGCATGCAGCTGTATGCTGTCATATGCCTTCTGGTTTTCTTTAGGCCAAGTCTCTTTCAGATAAATTAGTGCCTGAAGCTTTAGGAAGCCTGTTTCTTAGTGGCCTTGAAGAATTTCTGAGTATGACAGGTTTGCATGGCAACATGCCCACAGCACTTGCTGTGCTGGTGGCCTCTCCACTTTAGAAATATGTTCACAACCAGTTATACTAGCCTCACTTGCCTATTAACTTTTAATGGCTCTGGTTAAATATTAAGAGATAGTTGATGACCCAGTTCGCGTCTAGCAAGAAAAGCTTAAGCAAGTCAATATGGTGAACTGGGAAGCTTTCAAGGAAACAAGCTGGAACCACAATGACATCTTAATGAAAAAAAATGTGGGTAGATGAATGAGTGGCTCTAGGATAGACCTCATGGTTCTAGGATAGATCTCACCTTTTAGAAGATATTAAGGAGATTATCAGTGCAAGTTTCTCCATGTAGCAAAGAAGGAGAGAGAGTAGAAAAGAAAGGAGAGAGAGAAACTTTCTGTTTATAAGTCTAACTCCTACATTTGCTCTGGTAAATTGTGTGTGTGTGTGCACACTTGGGCACACAGGTATACACCTGCATATGAATTTGTATGTTATAATCTCAACACAGTGTACCAGAGGTAGTTTCCTAAATGTTGTGTTGGAAAAATTCATGAAGCCATTCCCTTCTCTTCTCTACATGGGAATGTCTTCCTAGGTTTCCTCTTTGTGTTAGAAGCTACAAGACATTTATTTCCAATACTGAGCTGCTTTCTGTGGTGATCATCAAAACTTAAGAATCTCAGCAAGTACATATGTGGCATAGTCTAGTGCAGTGGTTCTCAACCTGAAGTTTGCATAGCAGATATTTACGTTATAATTCGTAACAGTAACTAAATTACAGTTATGAAGTAGCAACAAAATACTTTAATGGTTGGTAGTCACCACGATATGAAAAACTGTATTAAAGAGTCACAACATTAGGAAGGTTGAGAATCATTGTCCTAGTGTTTTCCAAGGTCATTCCAGCACCTGTGAAATCTATTTTTATGGACTGTAGAAAATCATTAGGGTAAGGGTGGAAGGAGGAAATAGATGGGAGAGGGAGAAGGAGGAGGAAGGGAAAGAGAGAGAGAGAGAGAGAGAGAGAGAGAGAGAGAGAGAGAGAGAGAGAGAGAGAGAGACATTTTGTTGCTAGGTCTCACTTTGAGAGAGTATGAATCACCAGTTCTTTGATGAACACGAAATGCTGTATTAAAGTCACCTGGATTAAAGTGTAAGCACTCCACTGTAGTATGACAGTATGACAGGGAAGATTCACATTAACTTTAACACCTTTTGTGATGCTATCCACTGCTCAAAGAGGCATTTAGAAACAGATGTTTCGAGTTGCACATGAGCCCTCCCCCAAGGGAGTAACACAGACTCACACCATAGATTCCCAGGCAAATAAATCTTCCTGGCTCTCCGTTAGACTTCACCTCTCACAAGATATTAAAGACATCAATGGAAGCATCTCTGTGTATCAGGGAAGATGGGAAGAGAAGAGAGAAGACAGGGGAGAAAGAGCGAGGGGATGAATAAAAGGAGAAGAGAGAGGGAAGGAGAAAGAGAGGGAAGAAGGGAGGGAGGGAGGAAGGAAATTTTTGTTCCTAGGTCTTGCTCTTACAATTGCTCAGTAGAATTGTATATGCACACTCAGGTGCACATGTGTACTTATGCATGTGTCACAACTCCCAGAAGGCAGTTCCTTTATTGTAGCTCAACCTTTTTTGTTTTGTTTTGTTTTGAGAATAGAAAATATCCTTTACATTAAAAAAGTAGTATAATAGAAGATGGGGGAAATCATTGAAAGTTAACAACTCAGTAGACAACAACAGCAAAACTACTAGGATTTGGGGTAAGAACTTGAGATTTCTATTAATTTATTGAACCAGTGTATAAAATCCAGGAGGTTTGAAAGCCTAAGATGTCCCATGAAAGCACTTTAGATGGTCACAGATATATTTAGTTGAATAAAAAATTAGTGCTAATAAGAACATGCTTTTATGATTTTTATAAGACTAGACAAAAAGTAATCATGAGATATTTAAGTTCTCCAGGGAGACTTTGATATCCTAATGTTCTATTCCTTTGATCACAACAAAAATTATTCAACATTTTCTTTATACTAGGCTCCTGAAACACATAGGTAGATTTTATGACATGGGATGAATAAGTGAATATATTGACCCTATTTAACAGCTTATTGTTCTGTATACTTACAGTTCCCAATTATAGCACAATGCTTAATGTCCATTATAATTCATTTTTATTTGCAAGTTTACTGAAATTTTAAATTAGGATTGTTAGTTGTTCTATATTGCTATAACAAAACGTGTACGCAAGTTTATATAGAAAACAGGTTATTTTAACTCATCTTCTGAGTCTGAACATCTATAGTTGTGTGCCTACTTCAGTTTGATATCTAGTGAGAGCCACCTTGACTGTGCCATGATACACCAAAGGACTAAAAAGGACAACAGCTGCGTGTTGAAGAGGTCACAAAGTAAGATGGAAAGACGAGAAGCCATACTTGTGGGCACTTTTTGTGGGAATAAGCCATGGTCCACAAGAACTGTGTTAATTCCTTCAAAGGGCAATACCACCATGACTGAACCACTTTCCATTCTGTCACATCATAAAGGTACCACTACTTATTAACATCATCATGCTGGGGAGAAGGCCTCCAGCACAGCCGCCACTGAAATTGACATACCATCTAAGCCCCAGTATCAGAGTCCACAGATGACTCTGCATTTGCGTCTCTGTGGGCTTATACAAATGTAGCATCTTTGGCCTTTACCTTGGGCTTTTTTTAACCACTATTTGCATGTTACATTATTCCACCCCACTCACGTAGCACAGTCCTTCTAGAGAAGGCTTTATCTCAGCATGAGCATTACTTCTACCAATACATTAATTTTTATAGTCACTTAGACTAATCAATGAAATAAAACAATACAGACAAGGAGGAAATCTATCTTCATATTGGTATACCTAAATTTTTTATTGTATTTAATAACAACTGACAAATTCTAAATGAGTAAGTATCAGGAACAATATGAGAAAAGATATATTAAAAATATTTGGTTGAAGGGAAAGAAATAACTTTCTCTCCTATGAATAGAACTACTGAAAACCATAAAATATATGAAGCAACAATTTGTAACATCTTAGACCTAAGGCATCAGAAGGCAGTGATTCTGGTTAGATAGAAAATAAATGAGTAGAACTTTGAAGTACCCTGGATGAATGTTTTGAGACCGTTTCCAGGTCATAGCACAGCTAAGGGTAAATGGATTTCTGGAAAGAGGCCATCTGCTTCTTTATTGAGACAGACCTGAGGGTTTGTGGGAAACAATGTAGTTGGAGTTGAAGACCAGTGGAAAGAGACAAAGAAAAAGAGCCTAGAGATCTGTGGAGTGTCCCCACGTGCATCTGATCTACTGTGTGTGTTGAAGAAAGAATAACCTGGAAGAACTGGGCACTATTCTGTCATATTGGTGTCATAAGTCTCTGGAAAGTAGACCTGTTTCTGTCAGCCAGACACTAGAGCTTCACTATTCATGGGTACAGGGTACCTGGAGTGATTTTGTCCCTGTAGTAGGATAATTCTCTCAGATTGAACATGCTAGAACCCTGTCTAGTAAGTTATAGAAAGTGTTTGGGGGGGAATAAGATGTTTCCAAGCAATCATCTCATACCTCTAATAAAACTTTCAATGATATACAGATGCCAAAGGCTAGAAAGCACCCCAGAATGTGGAGAACCACAAAGTTTTCCTAGTGAGATCTGAGCTTGCTTTACCCAGCAGGGCTACATTAGAGGGTTGCTTGACCACGTGTGGTTATTAGGTGATTGGAAAGGGTCTGCACTTGGCTGTGCTAGGAAGAGGACTTTTGCTCCACCCCTTGGCATTCCTATAAATAGCCCTTAAGAAGAGAGAGGAAGGGCCAGTAGATAAGGATCCAGGCCCTCCCAAGGCTATCCTGTGTTTCTACCCATTTCTCTCCCCTCTATCTTCCTATCTAATATCTCTTATCCCTTTCTCCTCAATAGTACCCTGTCATAAGGGGCTTCCAGTTGGGCTCCCACAAATGGTGCCAGGAACAGAAACAGGGGACTTGGTGAAAGGAAAGAAGGGGCATCATTGGTGTAAGAGGGCATGCCCAATAAGGAATTAAAAATAAAAGCAATAGTAATTTATTCTCAGGAGTGAAAGTAAGGCAGCTGAATGCTAAAGTTGAAAAGTGAGACTGCAGTGAATGTACCTCTATCTAGGTTTCTTTCCTTTTTTCTCTCTCTTAATTTCTATCTATAAAAATTGAGGGAAAATATAAGGTAGAATATAGAAATATAGTGTAAAAAGCTTAGGGTAAGAGAAAAAATATAAGCTAGAATATAGGAATATAGTATAAGAAAAAAACTTAGGATAAGATAAGCAACAAGACAGAGGAGCTATGTTCTTTATTTTCCAACTATGGGACTATGAATGCAAACTTCTGGGGGAAGAATTAGAAAAATTTACCAAAGATTAGAAAAAATGGGCAGAAAAAGATTCCTGTGGAAGCTTTTGGCCTGTGAACAGCTTAGATTTAAGTCCTGAGCAAGAGAGGAAAGAATTTTCCGTGAGGTGGATGTGGAGGAAATAAAACTCTTCACTCTGCTAACATTGTTACTGTATGATAACATTGTACCATCAAAATTAGTTTTCTTGGCCATGAAGCCAAGAATAGGGTATAGAAGTCTTGGGGAAAATTTAGTAATCTTTCTTTTAAAAACTAAAAGCTTTCTTGGGAAAAACTTAGTAATCTCTACCTAAAAAACTGGAAGTTCTTCAGGTCTTTCCTTCTCAGAGTTTTTTTTGTTGTTGTTGTTTTTGTTTGTTTTTTTGTAAGGACAAAAATTAAACTTACCTGGAAAATCTATCAGAATGAGAAAATCACCTATAATTGCTCTAGAAAAAAACCAAAAAACAAAAGAAACCTCTTGGACGAAGGCAAATCCTCTCTGCTAGTTCTATCTCCACTTCAAGCTAGTATTAGAAAAACAGCAGCCAGAATCCCCTGCAGCCAGAGCTTACACCTGGGAACTGCAGAAGAGGCAGTGCAGGACCTGGGGAGGAGCTACTGGCATGGAAAAATCAGTAAGCAGAGAAATTGAGCCTTGGCTAAGGCATCAGAGACTTTGTATCTTGGGAGAAGGGACAGGAGGGAACAAGCAAGAGATCTATCAGGGTAAAGAAAAAATCTCTCTGAAAAGGCTGAAAAGGCTTGTATTTCAAGTACTTTCATCTTCTTTCACTGATCCAGTAAAATCGGGGAGCAAGCCCAAGGGGTTTCTGCTTCTGGCACAAAAGCACCTGTTTCAATGAACGTATGTGGACAGATGGACATGGCCTGTCCAGGACAAGTGTCAGGTGAAGGAAATATACCTATCAATGCAGCTCAGGGAGAACAGAACTATCCCATGGTAAAAGAGCAAAATCTTGACTCAAAAACCTCCTGTGGTAAAAGCAAAAGCTTGAATACAGACCATGTAAATGGAAACAGGAGTGTGGTGGATCATAAAGGCAGCATGGGAAATGTAGTTTGTTCATAGCAGTATGATGATATAGAGACAAGAAGCTTGGGAAATGTAGTCTGTAACTTGGTTTGCAACAGCATGATAATATAGAGAAAAGCAGTTTGGAAAATGAAGTCTGTAAAAGAAATATCAATACTGCACTGGCCCAAAACTCTGTTTTTTTCAGTGTAGTTTCAGCTAAAAATGCTATTTTTTCACAAGCCTTGTTAGCTTGCCTCTCAAAAACTAGAAACAGGTGAATAGCTTGCCTGTCAGGTGGCAATTAAAATGCTAATACTGTTTGTCAACAAGTCACTTTGAAACTCTTTTGAAAATTAGGGAAAGAGGTCCATACACTGGGAAATTGCTTTGGATGTGAAAAAAGAAAAAAAACTTATGGGCAAATAAAAAAAATAAGAAGTTTGGTTTGTGCTTGAAATGCAAGAGAGAAACATTGAAAGAGCTCATAGCAGTCTAAAAATGCAGTTTCAAAAAAATTAAGAAGGAGGAAAATTGTTACCAAATGAAGCTTACAGGCTACCCACAGGAGTCTCATATCAAAGCTGACAATGAACTTTAAACTTTCAGAAATACAGCAGTGTTGAGTTTACCTATAATTTTTTACCATGGTAATTCATGGTTTGCATATTCTCTATCTTATTAGATGAAAATTTAATAGTTCTGTTAAGAGATCTCTTCTAGATGTTTGCTAAAATAGTCCTATAGAGTTTGCTTTTGAATATAAATTAGTTCTGTTGAGAGATTCTTCTAGATAAGTTTGTAAAATAGTTCTATAGAGTTTCCTTTTGGATATAAGTTTGTAAAAAGTGTAAATATGTATAGTGATATTCATGCTACTTGTAAATATGTAAAAAGTGTAAATATTGAATATAAAAAGTGTAAGTGTTATATGTAAGTTTGTAAAAAGAAGTAATCTTCATACTAGAATTGTTTTTATTACTTTTTAAACCTTTAGATATATTTGAATACTTTTTATGATAACTTAAAATATAATTTTATGGCCTCAGTAGCTCCTGGAAAACTTAAGTGAAGGTGTCATAATTAGGGGAGTTTTTCTGTCTTTTTCCTAGAAGTTTCTTCTTCTTCTTCTGTTTTTGTAGAAAGGGGTAGGCCTCGCACAAAGGGATAAGTCTTCCACAATTGAGTTAGTTTGTAAAAATGTCTTTTTAATTGGCATGGGTTTTTGTTTACTTGAGTGGATACTTTGAAGTGATTTGAAATGACTGTTTTCTCCTGGGAATCAAAATAGTCTCTTGAAAATTTTATCGAACATCTGTTAGGAGAGAGTTTTGATCCAGGAAAAGGTCTTAGTGCAGTTAAGACTGTTGTAGTCACCTTAGACCCACTCCAATAAATATATTCCATCTTTATTATTCTCTACTCCTTTACTAGGAGGTGTGGCAGCTATGGAGATCACTGTGGAGTTTGCAAGCTCTTAGTAGGGACCTGGGTGAGAGATGAGTTAAGTTCTGTACACCCTTCTGCCAGAGGCTGGTAGTCAAAAACGGGCAACTTTCTTCTTGATAGCTTCCTGAATGTGTGTACGTAAAATTAATCAAGAAGAATGACCTAAGACAGGCACAATCTATCTAAGAGGTCCGGGGGGGGGTGCTTTATTATATCAGGACGGGGGAGTTGTGGAGGCTCTCACAGGTTTCCTAGTGAGATCTGAGCTTGCTTTACCCATCAGGGCTGCCTTAGAGGATTGCTTGATCACATGTGGTTGACAGGTGATTGGAAAGGGTCGGCACTTGGCTGTGCTAGGTAGGGGAAGTCTTTTGCTCCACCCCTTGGCATTCCTATAAATAGCTCTTGAGAATAGACAGGAGGGGCCAGTGGATAAAGATCCAGGTCCTCTCGAGGCTATCTTGTATTTCTATTTCTCTCCCCTTTATCCTTCTATCTAATATCTTATCCCTTTCTCCTTAAGAGTATCCTGTCTTAAAATGTGGGAGCTGGTCTCCCAGATGGGCTCCCACACCAGAAGAAGATTACAGATCTGCTACACTGTGAGGACAACCACAAGTATGCAAGGTTAATAATGCAGCTTATCAGGAAGAAACAGACACCTGGCATTCCAAAGCAACTTGAATTGCCATAAATATTACAAGCTCCAGACCACTGCAACATTAAATTTTGAATGAATAAATTATAATGTTCAGCTTTTAATTTGATGATATCATCCATGTATATGATGAATTTTGGTCATGTAACTTCCTGTTGCTCTCTCTTATCCTCTCCCTCCCCCACTAAAACCCTTCTCCTTCCCAGAAATCCCTCGTCCTACTTAGATGTCTTCTTCTCATTATTATTATTATTATTATTATTATTATTATTATTATTATTATTATTGTTAGTGACCCACTGAGTTGTGGTTGTTTGCATAAGCATGGTTGCAGGATTATCTACTGGAGCATGGACAAACTTAGTTGCTATATCACAGAAGAAATGGCACTTCCTTCTGTCTGTGACCATGAATTGCCCCTCATCCCTCAAGGAAGGGTGACGCCTCATGAGGCCCTTCCCTATGCATGACAGAATGCTGACAGGCCCAATCTTGTGCAGGTCTTGTGCAGGTAATCACAGATGCTGTGAGTGCAACTATTCATGACTGCAACTGCAGTGTCATGTCCAGAAGACAGTGTATCATAACACTCCTCCCTATCCTCTGGCTCTCACATTCTTTGCAGTCCCTCTTCTTTGATCTTCCCTGAACCTTAGAGTATGAATTAAATTTTTTTAAAGACAGGAAGTGTAATGCTTTTAGGAGAAACATCACCATCTGGTGGTATATTCAAGTATTGCCAGTAAAAATACATAAATGTAAGATTTTTTTTTTTCTTGGAGTTTATAAGTAGTCCAATTGCTAAAAGTGACAATATTCAAAAACGGTTGAATATTGTACAGGCTGTGTATACTTGTTGAACTTAACCATTTTTAATTTATATATGTTGATACACACACATTCACTTGTATGCTTACATGCATATTCAGAATTATATATATTGAAGATACTAATTTATGAAATGGTTATTGTGATAATTAAATGCCATTCATTATTTAGTGAGAATTTTTTTTCTTTGCAAAAGTAGTATTTGAAATGTATTTTACATGCTATAATCCCCCTCATGTTACCTGGCATTTTATTTTTCACATGCATGATTTCTATCTAGTCTAATATATTCATTTATATATTTATTGCATGTCTATTAAGAAGGAATATCTCTAGGTTTCTTTGCATATAACTGTTCAATACCTAAAAAGACCTCTGGCATACAGCAAATATTCAGTAAGCAAAGTTTAGTTATTTTTAGACCCCTGGCTTTAATCAAATGGCTTTGCTGAGTCCTGATGGTCCAATGATAACAAATACAATTGAGATGCAAGTGAAACACATCCCTGTATTCCTTGTGTAAATGCATGTGTGCACAATGATCCCAAACCCACTCCATAAGGAGCAAACACAGTCCAGGAGTCCAATTTGATGGCAAAATTTCCTCTTTAATCAGGCAACTATGAATTTGGCCACAAGAAAGTAGATAAGGTATTTTAGTAGTCAGAGGCTGAGCTACTGGGATGACATGTCACTTCTTACTTGATGTGTATTTATACATGTGCACACCCTACACTGTAATAGAGCTACCAGGCTGGAGCTGTTGTGTTACTTTTTATATGCTATATATACTGATCATATTAATCTATCAGGCAAAGAAACTATTCCAGGTATGTCATGGGTGAAATTTTTTAACGTAATATTTTTATTGATTATTTGGAATTTTCACGTAATGTACCCCCATCACACTCACTTTCCAGTCCTCCCAGGTCCAACCCCTAACCCATATGCCCCCCCCTCATAAAAAAGAAAGAACAACAAACAAAGAAAAAAAACTACACACATCCAATTTGTGTTGCCCATATACTTGCTGGCGCACGGTCATGGGTGAAATTTTAAAACAAGGAGTTATCTGTTTTGGTGAATAGAAAGAAGATTTAGCCTAAAGGGGTAATTGAGCTTTTGTAAAGATTAACAAATGCAGAAATACCATCCTTAGAGTCAAATTTGTTTTGTGTGTGTGGGGTTTGTGTGTGTTTATGTGTGTGTGTGTGTGTGTGTGTGTGTGTGTGTGTGTGTGTGTGTGTGTGTGTTTATTTGTATGTGCAGAGAGCTGGCATTTATGTGTACAAGTACACTTGTTTGTGTGTGTGTAGGCTAAAAATTTAAATTTCAGGAAGAAAATTCAAATCACTTCTCAAATCTAAGTATATTATTATTTTTCTACAAAATTCAAAATAAGAATCTAACTCTTTCCAACTCCAATTCAGTGATAATTTTGAAATGTGATGATCAGTGTATCTCTAGAACATATACCAGAACCAGTATATATGTGTGTGCTTAGGTATGACCAGATAACTATATCAATAGATCAAGCAGCAGGTAGATTTGCATATTCATAAAGAAGTTTATAACACATTCACTTGTATGGTGACTGAGGTGATGGTTGCCAATATCTGTAGCTGAAAAGTTATTGTTTCCACGTAGGTTTGAAACCTGGCAAAATAGACATACCATGCATAAAAATCCACCCAGCCTAGTATCTGGGGATCCTATTATCCAGTAAAATTGCTGTTTACAGTCAACCATCACACATTCACTTCTCCTCACCTTCTGTGCCCATATACATCTTCGAAACCATACCAAACATGAAACAACTCTACTACACACAACTGAAAATGTACTAATGCCTTCTCCAGAATAAGAGATGAAGTCTTTCAGTGAGAATGTTTACTCTTACAATTCATATTCCATACTTTAAATACTATGATCAAAAGTAAACAGTACTTAAATGTTATGACATGAATCAATACATCTTAGGTTGCATGAGAAAATAAGAGGTAAATAAAAGTCAAAGTATTGTTTTCTTATATAACACATTTATACAATCACCAGGAAGAAATACCCAAGGATATAGCCACATGGCTATAGCTGGTATTTATAACTTCCTTCCTCCATTATACATTCTGTATTCTCTTTGCCTTTAACAAGCACCTTAGCTGCTGGTGTGTTCTCACCTGATTGGATGCCTCAATTCTTCATTCCTGAAGGGTCTAGATTTGGCTGCTGGAGTTTTCCACTGACTTTAATCACATATTATGGGTATAGTAAGATACCCTCAGGGATGTGCTATATACCAGATGTGCTACTCTATTGCTGGTGTACAGTCCAGTCCAATTACAGCCCTGGTAGTTAACACCACCCTAGTCATCACAGTAACTCACTTCTTTGCTGGTTGACTCATAGACAGGAGTATCCCAAAGTATCCATGCATTGCTCATATTTTCCAGTTCAATAGAATTATTTCTGCATTAATTGATAGAAGTATTCCTCCTTCCTTCGGACCTTGTCTGGCTGAGGATAAGACCAAAGCAAAAGGAAGCAAAACTTTCCCTAGTGTATGTCTAGGGAGCAATAGGAAGTGGGACCATGACTACCTTTTGATCCCCAATCCCTTGAATCCTATAATGGGAGAACAAGCACCATGTCTTAGGTGCTAAGTCAGCGGATGCACACCTTCTGGAGAACATTTCCTCAGTTTGGTGAGGCATCACTATCTCATCAATACTGTCATGAGTCTCAAAAAGTCATTATACTCTTCTAAAGAGTAGGGTGTTTCAAGATGCTGTACAACATAGTGAAATCACTGGTTCTTTCAACACTTCTTTTGCCATGAAGCTTCCCGGATCAGAAGCAGTGCTATTTGGAATACAATGGTAGTAGTTATGAATCAGGGCATTATAGTTGTGACAAAGCTTTATTTACAGGAAAAATTAATCTCTAGTCGTATGAAGTGTTTTTTCTAGAAAGATCAAAGCACTTCCCTGTGTGCTGCAGTGAGCCCAGTGTCATCAGCATGTCACCGTGCAGCTAGCTGATCACCCCAGATAAGGGTGCTGTATCGGGGCCCAGTATTGATCTCTGCTAAGGGCCGATTGGGTGCTCAGAAGTGGTCATCCTGGTGCCCAAACCTATGGTTGATTTCCTCTAAAACTGACAACCCTAAATCTATGGCCACTTTACACCTAACCCCCAAATAATGACAGGAGTGAATGAGCAACAAGGGACAAGAATCCACAGAACATGCACTAAGCTCCATCCAAAGCATAGTACCAAATGCCACAATCCCGAAAGTCGGTATTCTGAAATGCCTAAACTCTAAAATCCTACAAATATAAACCCTGAACATTCAACACCTGAAATGTTAAAATCACGGGTGTTAAAAGTCCCCCAAACCCAAGTCCCTAAGAAAGTTCGTATCTTAAAAAGTTAAGCTGGGTCAGCACGATGGCTGAGTGGGTAAAAGCACTTCTGACTCAGCCTGTCCACCTGAGTCCCTAGAACCCGCAAAGAGCCAGATACAGTGCTCTCATCTGTAATCTCAGCACTCCTCCAGTGAGATGGGGGGTGAAGGGGATGCAATCCCCAGAGACCTGCGACTCAGCTAGCCTAGTGTGTGCAAAAGCATGAAAGCAAAGCAGCAACAACAGAAACCCTAAAAGAACTTGTTTTTCAAACAAAGGGGAAGGAGAAAACTGACAGCAGATGTTGTACTCTGACCTCTGTATGTACATTACGTCACATGCATACCTGTGTTCACATACACAAATGCACAGAGACACCCTCATCTCTCTCTCTCTCTCTCTCTCTCTCTCTCTCTCTCTCTCTCTCTCTTTCACACACACACACACATACACACACATACACACACACACACACAACTTTGAAACAGAAATGAGTTATATAAGAAGGGTATATTACACACAGTGTAATACAGCAATTGTGAAAACTTCACGTTAAGCATGCCTAATTTGTATTCCTTAAGCTGAGGAATAACTTCTCAGAAAATATTAATGAATGGATACAGCAGTTGTCTTAAAAGAGCCAGTAAAGTTACTGAATAGTTAAAAATAATTATGTGTACTGTAGGATAACAAAGGTTCTTTTTGATCACCAATGTTGCTTCTGCCAAATTTGTGAACTTTACCTGACTGCATATGTGGATTTCCATCTGTATCAAGTAGAGTGGAAATTTGGCACAGGTGTGGCAATAGTTCATAGGGGATGCTCACGTCTGTGGGTATCAAATCACATGTGTTAGAAGGGCAAGCATCACAGTATGCAAGATGAGTGCCAGCCTATTCTTCAATAAGTGCTGTGCTCTTTGGAATCATGTTCCAATATACACAGAACAGGGTATCCAATCCACTTGATTCCTAAGAGCCTCCCTCACTGAGGTCATCCTCTGGTAATCCTTCTTTGAACATAGATACATTCACACTTTGTGACCACTCAAAGAAATCTATTGACGTGTAATGAATAAGCTCAATTAGACCAATTTCTTTGTCACTGGTTTTCAAATTTCCCTTCCATTCTGTGATCATGTTCCTAAAGCATAGGTTACACACAACTTTCTTGAAGTTACATTACATACTCGATAATTTCTTCTTCCATACAAGCTGAGCAGCCTGCTGTTCGCTTAGAACGTCTGCCCACTGAGGAGACTCTTTTGTTCTACTATCCCTCAGTGATGTTTCAAAAGGATATTGTACTGAACAGACTCTAGGTGTGTGTGCACTTGATTTCAAGGAGACCATCTGGAGATCGAGCCCATATGCTCTAGTTTAAATGTTTTTGTGTAAAACTTCATGTCTACTGCAACAATGCTAGGAAAGGGGCTTCTAGGAGGTTATTTGGCAGTGAGTGTTCCTCCATCTTGAAAGACTGGTGGCTTCATCAAAGGGCTGAAGGGAACTACCTAGTATTGCATGAATTCTAAATGGTCTTATAATAAAAACCTGGAGTCAGATATTGGGGTAAATGCTGAAAGATCAGAGGAAACAAGCCACGGCCCCTTCTCACCTCACCAGCTCCTCAGCTGAAGAGAGAAGATCCTGTCTCCACAAATCCTCAGACTGAATGCCTCTGAGTCCTCAGCCTAAAGGGCCTAATTCCTGTCTCCTCCAGCCTTATATTTTTTTCTTTGCCTAGCCATATCACTTCCTGTCTCAACATTTCTAGTGCTGTAATTAAAGGCACATGACTCCCAAGTACTGGGATTGAAGGTGTGTGATGCCAAGTGCTGGAATTAAAGGTGTGTGCCACCACTGCCTGGCTGTTTCCCTTTTAAACTGGATTAATCTCTTGTGTCATCCAGGGTGGCTTTGAACTCACAGAGATCCAGACAGCTCTCTGCCTCCTGATTGCTAGAATTAAAGGTGTATGCTACCACTGCTTGACCTCTGTGGATAACTCTGTAGCTGGCTCTGTCCTCTGATCTCCAGCCAAGTTTTATTAGAGTTCAACAAAATATCACCACAACCTAGTCCCCTTTTTGCCTCTCTACCATCTGAATGTGTGGTAGGTATTTCCTCTGGAAGATAGAGCAGCAAGGCCTCTGCTTAGAGATAGATACAGGGCCCAACTCTGAAATCACCAATATATCTTGCTTCTCTGTGTCTGCCCTCAAAAAGTGAAAAAGAAAGAAATAAATCAAATTATTCTTTACAAATTGCCAAGTATATTCATTAAGATTCTCTAGAGGTAAAGGACCCAAGCATGGTGGTGGTGGTGGTGGTGGTGGTGGTGGTGGTGTGTGTGTGTGTGTGTGAATATAGACAGGGATATATAAAATTAGTTTATATAGATGGGGGCTGAATAATCCAATAATAGCTGTGTACATTCTGGCGATCCAGAGAACCCTCTAGCTGCTCAGTCCAAAAAGCTAGGAGCCTCAGAACAAGAAAAACCAAAGACAGAGTGGCAGTATGAGACTAAATGTTGTTTGTAGTGACTGGTTACACTCCCCTCCTCTGAAGTTAGGGCTGAAATAAGGCAGAAGACCCTCACCTGAGTATGCAGCTGCATCACTGCCTGTGACTTGTGGCAATAGAGTATATAGAGGTTATGGAGGACTAGAGAGGGGGCCCCATTCAGCAGCTATGGTGAATCCTTTGTCGGTGGTAATAAGGCTTTTTAGTTGCATCTGATTGGGGCAGGAGTGTTCCCATCCTCGTAAGGAATTCCTCATCTACGTTGTCTATTGAAGACCAATAACGTCATTGGTTTCCAAGAGTGAACTTTGTTGGAATTGTACCTCTGTTGTTCTTGGGCCCTTGGGAGGAGGGGTAGATGTTGCTTTTCCTCTCTCCCAGGGAAGAGATTTTATCAACGCTTAGAGTAGTTGGCAAGATTCAACATAATTGAGGATGAGTTTGGAGAAATCAATGGTGTTCCTGGCATAGGGAATGAGAGGAGCAGATGAAGTGACAAGAATTGGGGGATATGGTGATATTTTATTTGTGTTGAAATGTGGCAATATTTTATTTGTGTTTAGATAAATAAAGCTTGCCTGGAGATCAAGGGGAAAAGGCCAGCCATTTTAAGTAAACAAGAAGTCAAGCAGCACACACCCTTAATCCTATCCCTTAGCAGGCAGGATCTCTGTGTGTTCAAGGCCACACTAGGGAAGAGAGCCAAGCCTGGTGACACATGCCTTTAATCCCAGTACCGACCATAGAGACCTGAAGGTCTGTACAGAAAGTGACAGAACTGTGTAGGAAGAGGAAGTGAGGTAGCTGAGCTAAGAAAGCCAATGAGAAGGCAGAACAGCAAGACAATAAAGGCATGGGGAGATAGGACGTAACTCGCATTTGGAAGCTGCAGATTTGGTGAGGTAAGGTTGGCTGGTGGCTTTCTCTGATCTAAGGCTTTAACCCAAAGTTCTGGCTCCCTGTTTTTTGTTTGTTTGTTTGTTTGTTTTGTTTTTAATTCTAATAAGACCATTTAGAAATTTGCTTATGGGGCCAGGAGGCTGTTTTCAAAGGAAATTTTGAAATGAGGGTTTGTCCCTATAGGGCTTATGGGGGTGGTGTGCCCATGTCATGAGACAACCCCTCCAGCAAGATTACCATAGAGCCAATATCTAATGCAAAATACACAGGGGTTTATTGATAACAAGAAAGCCTGGGCTTGGTCCTTGTCCAACACTCCCACACAGCAGGTGGAGGAGGATGACCCTGAGCTCTCAGGGTGAGGGGTTTTTAAAGGGTAAAACTACAAGCAGCGTGGTACAAGCCTTGGCATCATATGATTAGGTAAAGGTGTGTAACCTTTGAATTTACTGGTTGAGGGTTACAGTTATCATTTTGGGGAAGGCCTGGACAAATCCCAGGCTCTGTCCTTGAGCTGCCATGGAGGCTGCCTGGCCTCAAATGTTCACATTGACCCATACACATAGCTCTAAGTTGGTGAGGGGTCCCAGACAGTAAACAACTGGCTGAACCTTGAGCAGTCAGATTAAGTACAGAAAGGGAGCTACTGCAAAGATTATGTTTTTTGTTCATGGCCATCCCAGAAACTGCTTGCTCAAGTCTCAGGAAGAGAGAAGACTGAACAGCCTGTTATGGCATCTGTTTGGTCCTTTCAGGGGTTGAACACCAGGGCATGGGCAGTGTAGAGACTAGAGAGCAATAGACCTAAGGCACCGCCGTTGGAACAGGAGTTATAAGTAGTGGAAATCCTAGCATGGCACTCATCTTCCAGGTGTTATGGAGTGGCCTGTTTGGTGGTGTGGAGATGTTTTAAGAATGGTTGAAGATCTAGAGCAGACATTACAGCCCTGGAAGTAACACGTCAGGGTCAGAGGTTCTAGTGAGCAGCTGCAGAAACACTGGTCAGGTCTGGGCTCTCTTCCCCCTTTGATCCCCTAGCTTAAAAACAACAAACAGGTTAACACCCTGGATTCCCCACCCATTTTATCCAATTTACCCACTAAATCCCAGATCAATACCAAAATTCTAGCTTCCTATCCCTTTCTTGATGCAATTCTCCCCAACACCTACAGTCTTCTTCCAGGCTTCCCCCTGTCATCAGATAGACCTCTCACTGCTTCTGCAGAGAGCATTGAGGTATATAACTAGGGTCCCCATGAATGTCAGGGACTGGAGGACAGTCAAGGAGAGACAAGCTACTGAGTAAACAGGTAGGAGAGAGCCATGTTTGATGCCCAGTTCACAGGGCCTGATAGGACACATTCACCAGAGATTTAGGGAAGAACTATGTTCAGTGAAGCCCCCAACCCTGGCATGGAGCTTCAGAAGCATTGCTAAGCCATTTGGTGGAGCTGGATCTATATGAAGTAGGACAGGCACTGGGGATGTAAGTGACTTAGACCAGCTTGTAAAAAGAGCCTATAAAGTAGGAAAGCAACCCCACTGGAGGAGGAGAGAGAGAGCAGTAGAAGAGGTCTGTCTGGATTATTCAGAGGCAAATGTGGCAAGATTTATATTGAACCACAGTTCCTTGGGAAAACACTGCCAGAAAGCCAGGTTCGGTGCTAATGGGCTTTTGGAAGGCTTTAAGGCCCAAGGATCAAATTACAGAAGACATCCATGATTAAATATATACATATATACATAGGTGCAAAAATTTAAGCCTGTGAATGGGGTGGACAATTATCCCTCCAGACAAAGCAGAGCATCTTTCTCTCCAAAAAAGAATATATTAGGGATGGAGATGATTCACCCATCCAAGGCATATTTCGCCAGTCAGGTGCAGAAGATGGAGAGGCCACATCTATAACTACAGGCACAGTGCCTACCTGGAGCCTCTCCAACCAAGGGAACCAACCCAGGGAACCAGTCTGAGCATGAGGTACAGAAGGGGAGAAAGGGACCTCATTCCACTTAGCCCTGGACAGGATTTAGTAGTGTGAGCAGTCCCAAGAAGTTTATCAAGGGTGGAAAAATGAAGAGAGCCTCCATGGAAGAGCTTCCAGGCTATGGGAGTGGAATTGCTCAGAGAGAATGACTCTGGACTGTGCAGAACTAAGTTATTTTTCCCTTACCTATAGTACTGTACTCAACATGGATCTGTGGAGGAAATTATCAATAGTAATGAATAGAATCTTCTCAATAGTAATAAATAGAATCTTCTCATGCTGTGTTAGATATTACTTATGTTTGACTTATCTATCTCTTGAATTGTAACTTTCTTGATCACCTGGCCCTTGGTTGGAATAAATGACCAAAGGTTTTCAAAGTGCGTTGTCAAAATTATCTCACAGCCCCATTTATTCATGATGAGATAGTGGCTCTGGATTTCGCATCATTATTCTATCCATTCTCTTCATAAAAGTTTTTTTTTTTTTGCATGTGGATAACATAACATTAACCTTTGAGTGTTTTGCAGACTTTAGAGACTCATTTAAGAGACATGTGAGCACACATGAAAAAACCAGAGCGGAGATTTAGTAGACAAAGGGTGCAAAGGCCAAGTGTTGTTATGGAATTCTTGGGAGCTCTCGGGTAGGGTAAGACACAAGTGATGCCCACTCAGGTGGATGGGAAATGTTTATAATAGCCTGTGCTTGTAAATGTTGAAGAGCACACAAAAGGTAAAACCAGATGCTCCTAGAAGCCATAGATGGTTAATCGGGAATCCCAGTGCTAGGAGTGGGTTACCCACAGAGGCCCTAAAGACCCCTGAAACAATACAGGCTATTGCTACTGTGGCTGGTGATCTTCCAGAACTGAATGTTAAGTCCCTACTGCAGAGGAGATTGAATACTTGGACTGCTAATCTTGGAGATGCAAAGCTCAGACTGAATCAGAAGTGTCCCTTTCCCTGTGAGCAGGCTCCTGTGGTGCCAGAAGTTGCTACTAAGGATGTCAGAGAGTTAAGCACAAAAGTTCTACTCACCTGTGGATCAGCATGTTTCCTGATAGAAATGCCAAACATTACATGACATGGTGGCACATCATAGCACAACAGTAGCACACTAGTGCAGTTGTGACACAAGTGGTTATGGAGAGAACCGGCTTTCTGATGGGACTTGAGGCTCACTTCACATCTAGTATGAGGAAATCATACTAGATAAAACTGTGGACAGAGAAGTCAGAGGCTCTAATGGAAAAGCAACTTCTATTGATTGGCTAAATCACATACGAGTTAATACGCTTCTCCACTTTTGTGGTTGCAATCATAGGTTATTACTACAGTCTATGTCCATTTGGATAAGACAAATTTTTTTTTGTATTCATTCCCTTACTGGTGTTGTGTAGTAGGAGAAATATCTACATGATTGACCAACCACCATGTTCTGAAGATGGGGAAATAAATAAATAAATAAATAGAAGATGGGTATGTCACCCCCTCCAAGGCTCAGGGACCATTGTAGAAAGCAAAAGGTACTGGAAGAATGTAAGAGGCAGAGTAAGGAGTATGTCATGAGTGGCTGTCTCCCTAGTAAAACAACTACCATCTTGGGGAGTTCATCTGTGCACATCCTTGCAAAAGATCATCAAAGCAGCATGTGTTGCTAGTGTATACACCCACATCAAGAGGTGGAATAAGGCAGAAGACCCTCACCTGAGTATCCATCTGATAATCTGATAATGCTTTTCAGGCTTGGCAGATTGGGAGAGGAATTACCACACTCCAGTAACTCCTCACTAAGTCTCTATAGGGAAGCCCAATAAATTCATTGACTCCTCATAGTGAACTTTGATGAAATCATGCCTTGGTTTGTTGTTGGGACCTTAGGAAAAGGGGTAGATGTTAGGTCTCCCCCAGGGACAGACATTTAGCAATACAGGTTTTTGTTTAGACTAAAATAGGAAAATAAGTAATATAACAATTATCTGATAACTATATGGCTCTGTTAAGTAGATATATAAAATTAAATATCACTATGTCTCCTATGTTCTTGGCATTGTAGAAATTGTAGGAACTGCTTTCTTATGGTTATATTATAGTTCTATGTTTCAGTGGGGTAAAACTCTTCGGGAATGGGTACAGCTATGTATGAATATTAAATTCTATTAAATCACAAAGTTTTGTTACAGTATAGTCTCAATAGGAAAGTTAGTGGGTTAGTCACAGAATATGGATATTTAAGAATAAATTAAAAAATGAAACAAAAAAAAGTTGTGGTGGTGCATGCCTTTAATCCCAGCACTTGGGAGGTAGAGGAAGGCAGATCTCTGTGAGTTAGAGGTCAGTCTGTTCTACAAAGTGAGTTCCAGGACAGCCAGGGCTGTTACACAGAGAAATCCCATCTCACAAAACAAAAAGCAACAAGCAAACAAACAAGCAAAAAAATAGCATACACCTTTAATCACAGTGCTCAGGATGTAGAGACAGCTGGATCTCTGTTCAAGGCCAGCCTGGTCTGCATATTGAGTTTCAGGCCAGCCAGGTCTACATAGTGAGGCCCTATCTCAATAATGATAATAATAATAATAATAATAATAATAATAATAATAATAATAATGATAATAGTGAATAAGGGATTTGGTTGAAAATAGTGTTGATGCTACCACCAAAGCCAATTCTGAGTACTGAAGTGCAGGAAGCTCATGTCAAATGATCTGTAGACAACAATAAAAGACAGAAGTGAGACAGGGAAGAAAAAGTAGCCACTGCTTGGTGAGGTGTCATCCTACACTGAGCAAGTGGTCCTGAATCTCACTGGAGAAGTCAAAGCTGTGGAACAGCTCCCTAGTCTTGGTATTCTTCAGGGATGAAGAGCCTCATAGACTTTATGTACTCTTCCTCAATTATTTATTAGGAGCTACCAGTAGTTTTTAGACATCATAGAAGACTCTGGTAGATACAACAAGCTCTCAAGCAAGGAAGTACAGTCACCAGTGTTTGTTACTCAGATTTGCAGGCTCTCAAATGGCACAGTGTGTGGAGAGCACTAGAATGACAGCAATACCATTTACAGTAATTAAACATGGAATGAGATTCAATCAATGGTCTTTAGATTTCATGAAAGACTCTTAGGATGTAGCATAGAAAGTTATTAAATGGTGAATAGATATTCAATGGATGCTGAAGGGAATGCTACTCATATCTCACAGTAAAATAACTTATTTTCTCACAAGGCACACTCATTCACATTCAAAATGAGTATTTTTTTTTCCCAGTCATATTTTCTGTTCACCTTGTTTGGACATGAAAATCACTTAGATATTTGTTTCATTTTCCTAAGTGTTAATGGAAGTTCCAGTACCTTTCTGAAAGTAACTGTGGTGGTTTGAAAGAAAAATGACCCCCATAAAGAGTGGCACTATTATGAGGTGTGGCTTTGTTGGAGTAGGTATGGCCTTGTTGGAGGAAGGATGTCATTGTGAAGGTTAGCTTTGAGGTCTCCTATGCTCAAGGTATACCCAGTGGTACAGTTCACTTCCTGTTTCTTGAGGATCAAGATGTAGACCTCTCGGCTCTTTCTCCAGCACCATGTCTGCCTGCATGCCACCAGGTTCCACCATGATGATAATAAACTACACCTCTGAAACAGCGAGCCACTCCAATTAAATGTTCCCTTTCATAAGAGTCGCTGTGGTCATGGTGTCCCTTCATAGCAATAGAAACCTTAAGTAAGACTGAAGTTGGTACCGGGGACTGGGGTATTGTGATAAGCCTGGCGAGGCTTTTGTTTGGAGGAATTTGGACTTTGATACTTTGTGTTAGGAAAGTAGTGGAATGCTTTAATGTGGCTTAATGGGCCATACTAGGAGGAGCACAGAAGATAATGATACTGATAATGATTTGAACTATGATGGACTGGCTCAAGAGGTCTCAGAGAAGAGTTTTAGTATATTGCCTAGAGATAATTATTGTAATATTTTGGTGGAGAATGTGGCTGCATTTTTTGCCTTTATCCAAAGAGTCTGTCTGAGGCTAGGGTGAAGAGATTTGGATTAATTCCATTAGTAGAGGAAATCTCAAAGCACCCTAGTATAGACTCTGTCATGTGGTTATTAGTGTTAATGCCAATGAAGAGATATAAAGTGTCCAATGTGAGGAGTAAAAGAGCACCAGGAAATGGAATGGAGCTAAATCCTGTATTCAAGGAGACAAATTAAGGAATGGAATAAAGGGAGTGGTGACCTCAGAGCAAGAACTCACCCAGCTAATTTTTCAATTTGTAAAAAGGAATTGAAGAAAAGCTTAGAGCCAGGTGTGGTGGCTCATGCCTTTAATCCCAGCACTCAATAGGCAGAGGCAGGCTGATCTCTGAGTTTGAAGCCAGACTGGTCTACAGATCCAGTTTCAAGATAGCCAACCTTAGGCAGTAAAGGAAACCATTGAAAACAGAAAGCTGGTAAAGATGTAGTTGAACAAGGGAGTTAAGTTCCAGACACAGCAAGCAACAGAACTTGGCAACTTTGGTCATATGGTTCTGGCTTTAGAGTCAATGATAAAAGAAAAGGTTTATGGAATCTTTCTCCACAATTAAGGAAAGTCACTGAACCCAGGCATGTGTCAGGGGTGTTTCTGAATGTGGCCTAGGGAGGCCACTGTGTGAAGCTGTGAAGGAGAAGCCTAGATTGCCTTGGAGACCCCAAGATGTTGGAGGTGCCAGAGTCTAACAGGAGATAGAACTAGCCCAAGAGAGAGAAGTGTATTGCAGTCAACAAAGATGAAGGGACTTAGAGATCTGAAGAGCACTTTGGCATCAGACATGGAGATGCAGAGTTTGAAATTTGTCCAGCTGGTTTTTGGTCTTGCTTTGGTGGAGTATTTCCTCACTGTGCTCCCTTCCCTGTGTTTTGGAAAAGTAATGTATATCCTGTGTAATTATAATGTTGGAAGTATGTGATCTGCTTTTTAATTTTGATTTTATAGAGGCTTACAGTTAAGATATTGTATGAATCTCAGGTGAGACTTTGAACTTTGGCTTTTTAAACATTCTTGAGACTGTGATAGACTATGGGCACTTTTGAAATTGGACTACATGCATTTTTGCATTATGATATGGCTACAAGCCTTTGAGAATCAGAGAGTGGAATGTGGTGGTTTGAAAGAAAATATCTCCCATAGGGAGTGGCACTGTTAGGATGTATGGCTTTGTTGGAGGATGTGTGGCACTGTGGGGGTGGGCTTTTAAGTCTGTGCTCAGTGACATAGTTCATTTCCTGTTGTCTGTGCATCAAGATATAGAACTCTCGGTTTGAAAAAGTCATAAAAGTACACCATCTTTTTTGTTCACTTTCAACTGACGTTATACATTTACCTCATCGTCAAAGCCCTGCTGACTTTAGGTCAAAGGTCAAATCATTTTGGGTAAACTAAAAGAGTGCACTGTTATAATTAACTGACACAGGGAATATTTTGTTATAAATGAAGACTACCATTATAGTCAAACTTGAAGAAAAGCACCAAAGTATGACTAATAAATCATGTATCTGCATGTCTACAGTTGCATTGCCTGGAGTGAGATTTATTTTGTATTTCATGAAGAAGTCTGTTGAGTTGTACATTCCTTTTCATGGCATATACACCTTTCAATCCAACACCATGTGTAATGCTAAGCAAACTATCTACCAACCCTATTATGCTCTTCTAGGACATTATAGAAATAGATCCTTTATCCAGCAGTGTCAGCTTGTCAGTTCCTTCTCTCTGGTTTGGATTTTCTAATATTTCAAGTAAAGGAGCTGTTTTCCTGAGATCAACTAAACATCAGATTTTCAGAGACAACTCTAAATAGTACATTTGTCTTTATTGTTATGGCCAATGAAAATGTCTGGTGTTATAGGACTACCTAGATCATAGATTCTAACATAAAAAAAAAACATCTGGAAACCAATGGGGGCACACTGAAGAAGAACAATAAACTAAGCCCAATCAAGGGCAATGCGAGTTCTCAGAAGCAAAACTACACAGGAATAGGTACCTCCGTGAAAGCACATATGGGAATCAGGAGTCAAGGCAGGAGGTGCCTCTGATGAAAAGGATGTGGGAGTCTTCAGTTCTCTAACAACTGTGAGAAGATGTCAGAAAGATGGTTTTATAGTAAGGAGAACCATTCCATTCCCAGTTTCCCCTGAAGCTACAAAGGACGGTCAATTGGCTTGAATTTCAAAGCTTACACAGTTTCAGGGAGGGACTTTGTTAAACAAGGACCAAGGGACTAAGGATGACTTTGTAATATCTGCAACAAATGTTGGAAGCTGCTTTACTCCATCACATAAGGTTCACAAAACTGTTAAGGATATGCCTGTTTGAACGCATTTCTAGTGTCTTATAAGATTTCCCACATGGCATCAATTAGTCAACTGGTATAGCAAACCTAATAGCTTTCTTTCCACAAAGGATGGCTTTCTTCCATTATAGCATTATAAGGGGAAACAACTTCTTCAAATACATATTTCTTTCTTTTTTGTTACCTGTGCTTTTGGAGTCAAGTAAAATACTGTCAGGAGACAGATGGCATGAAGAGGGAAATGGGGGACATTCAGAGATGGCTTTAATTGGGGAGGAAAGAGAGAGGCCAAGGAGAGGAGTGAATGAGGATAAAACAACACTATCGATGTTGGAAAGCTTTAAAGAAACAATATTATTTTATAGTTAGATAAAAATTGCATAATACACACATCTTAAAGGATTTTGTCACATGGGCTGACAGTGTTCCATGAAAGAAACTAACAAAACCCCCAATACCAGGAAGGAATCTCTTTTTGAGTCATTAGACAAGGGAAGTCCACTCAAAACAATATAGGTTCTCATTGCTGCCTCTGGTTGCCTTCCAGAGATTGAAGGTAAGTCCCTCTTGCTGTAAACATCACACACTTCAGACAGGATTCAGAAGACTTGAGCTGGATCTGACCTAAAAGTCTTCTCTCTGAGGTCGGTCTTTCATGGTATCAGAAAACACTGGACAAGCTTCCAAGGGACAGAAGCAACCAATAGACATACTCAGCCTATGAACCACAACAATGACCAATGTGGCAAGATATCTTTAAAGGTACGATAGTGTCACTATATCTTGCCTATAACCAATATCTGGCTAATTGGACTTAAGCCTGGCTTAACAGGAGAGAAAACAGGCTTACTAATGGAAACTTAACCAACTACCCAGTGCTAGTGAAATCATAGATCTTAGAGAAGAGTTTATTGTTGCCACTTAACTAGACCAACATAATTCCTAACTACTTTCTAAAATTTATCCTTATATCCATAGATAAATATACCTCTTATTCTTCACCAAAGAAGTTTCTTTTTGTAGCAGTAGGAGATCATTACAGAAAACCACAAGTAGTCAAAATGCAGAAATCAAATGATCCTAATGTGTCCAGACCCAATAGATACATCTACAACACAACTTGTGCACCTAAGGTTCAGAGAACATTTTGGAAGAAGGGACAAGAAAATAGTAAATGCTAGAGGGGATGCTTAAGTCTGCTGTGAGATTGTGTCTCCTGGAAACAACACCTGTGAAGCCTACACCTGTGAAATATCAGCAATATGGCTGCCCAGACAAGTTCTAAATAATGACAGCACGAATAGACATGCTAATGTGTGAAGGGGAAATCTCATAGAGCCTCAACCCTAGAGAGAGAAAACAGGTAACTAGTGACTGCTGAGTGCAGAAAAATCAGCAGTCTTTCCTCAGTGGTGAGTCCCATGATTGGTTATCCACTACCAACTAGTCAGCCATGAAATCATATGCATTCAAGCAACACTTAACTGACACAATGGGTAGTATTTATGTATTTGTTTGTATCTATATATTATGTATAAGGATATATATATTAACAATAATAAAGAGAAAGAGGCTATGAAATTGAGCAGGAGTGGATTGGGAGGGACAGAAGGCATTAAAGAGAAGGGACATGTGACAGGTTGCAGGGAAGAAAGGGAAGGGGAAATGATTAATTGTATTTTAATTATTGTTTTTAAATGCCCCAAATAATAATGCTCATCTCAAAGCATTTCCCTTGTAGATTTTTAAAACTGGTTTCATAGCTTTAGGACTTTGATTTTAGTTTCTGAAAATCCAAGAACATTAAACGAAACTGCTTAATCTCACTAATTGTCAAAGAAATTCATATGGAAGGCATAATACCACATTCCATTTAGAACTGCTATTATTAAAAAAATATACCACATGAAGGCAAGGAACATAAATGGATACAGCCATTATATGGAAAATAGAAAAACAAAATGTTCCTCCAAAGAAGAAACAAAAGAACCCTAAGATGCAACAATTCTACAAGTGAATGTTTATTCCCAAAATTCCCAAATTAGTTCATTGCTGCATGCTCCCCTTGCTTACTGCATCAGCCATAGTGCTAGCCAAAACACTGAACATTAGTGGATTAATGGATGAAGAAAGGCATTATATACACAACAGAATACTCTGCAATGATTCCAGCATAGGAGATGGTGAGTATTAGATGTGACAGATATGTCAATTATCCTCATAGAGTCATTGCCCATTGTACACTTGTGGGGAAATGACTATGTGTCAATTAGCAATAAAAATGCATCTCAAAATATTAATTTCTTCACAAATTCTCCTATCCAGAGAGGCCCTTTGGAGATTTTTGTTTAGGATTGGAATATTGATTGCTGAGCAACTAGCACGGATACTAACAGAGTTTTCACGTCATTCTATTAAGAAAAAGTTAATTTCATGATACAGTAACATGCTACACAGAAAAGAATTTCTTCTGCTAGCGAGTAATTTAAATTTTTCTCTAGTAACATCAGAAATAATGTTTTTCAGATTAAAAAAACATAAAGAATTGGCTCTCTGATACTCTGCTTTCGTTACCTTTGAATACCTGCTCCATAGAAACTTTTGAAATTTTCAGTCTGTGCTCTCAAAACAATCAAGTCACTGAGTGAGCTTCCAAGGCAATGCGATGAACCAATGCATCTGCCTTGTGTCATTTTTTAATTGACCAGTTATCTGTTTGACCTTATTGGAGAGTTAGGGTAGAATCTGAATCTGAATATATATATATGCAAACTGTATTTGTGGTGACAACTCTTCCCAGCTATATGGCACCCTCTTTTCTTATTTCTGTTTGGGCCACTTGACTTCGGTTATGCTTTGGATCAAGGGACTGTGTTGGTACAGATGCCTACATTATTTGCCTTGCATTTTACTATGTGTCACCATGGTTTTGATGTATTGTTGGACCCTCAAGGTACAGCAATACAGAAAGAGATCAATGGGCATGAATGAGTTTATTTTAATTTCTATCATTTTATCATCCTCTGCTCCATGACAGAAAACACCTACTTCTCATTTTAATATGCAGCTCTAACCTTCATTCATACACTGGGTATGTATGTGATTCTCAAGCAAAATGGGCTCTCTCTCATCCTAAAATATGTAAGTGAATCTGATGACGAAGAACTAGTTTTCTATATCTCTAAAGAACTAGGCTTCATCCTTAGTGGGCATGACAGGGAAGAAGAGACATGCATTTAATTTGATGCATTCAAACTTTTATACTGATATTTGTCTTTGTGAGTATTATAGAAACATTACATCATCAGTAGGCAGAATTGGCATCAATTCCTTTCACTCCTTTATGTTTTCATGTAAGAAACTCAGTTACCAAGTGGCAAAGTATCTTTGTTTACACAATGATTGCTTGGAAATCACAGTCAGTGAACAAGTTGGTATATTTGTCTTTGTGAGTATTATAGAAACATTACATCATCAGTAGGCAGAATTGGCATCAATTCCTTTCACTCCTTTATGTTTTCATGTAAGAAACTCAGTTACCAAGTGGCAAAGTATCTTTGTTTACACAATGATTGCTTGGAAATCACAGTCAGTGAACAAGTTGGTGATAACATCTAAGCCTAATCTTGTCTGAAGTCTATCCACTATTATGAAATAAAAGTATAATTATAGTGATAAATCATTATTATTCTAACTAATCAAGCTTTCTAAAAGTCCCTCAATTACAAGCTTATGAAAATAACTATAATTTCTTCTTTACCAAAATTAGTAAAAATTATCTGGGAACTATATAAGTGAAACTAGAACACATTGTTTAAAAATGTGTCATTAACAGTTTTAGTATCTATAAGGAAATGAGTATTTCTTCTTGAACAAAAGATTCTGTGATTTGTTTTTTATTTTGACATTTTTTACCTTCTTTTTATTCCTAAAATTGTCCAAAGGCAATGTGATTTTTATAAAGTGGCCTAGTGCTCTCATTTGACTGCCAATGCCTAATTCCAAACCCAATGTTCTGGGGAAATGTGTGGTGTTAACCGTACCAGGATGTCTCATTTTATGTCGAAATGGTCACAGCTTTAATAATGGGCTGTAAGAATGGCTTGCATTTAACTACATCCTTAACTTTTCCAGCACTCATCCAAGCATGCACAAACACTGGGAAATGCCAAATGCTTGAAATCCAGAGCATCATGGAAAAAGCCTACTCTGGGCTGTGTACATATTAACAAATTATGTCCCATTAGGTCAGTGCAGAAATTAATTGTGAGATTCTGCTCAAATTCATGTTGTTTCCTGGCCCTTTGTGGGCCACTCAATTAGACACCTCTTCAGGCTTTTGTGCTGAACTAAGTGCAGCTAATTGTTCCGTTTCTGCATGGGATGATTCATCTCCCAGATGTCACAGCTTTCAGCAGCTCTGCCCTACCAATATCTCTGCATATGAAAATACAGCCATGTGAGACCTGGGCAGAAGGAAGAGACTGGAATTAATAGAGGAGGGCATTCTTTAGCCCTGCCCTTTAGCATGATTCATCTTCAGTGAGAAGGACTTCTGATTCATTCTCTCGACAGGACAGCCCCCTCACTCTATCTGGCTCCCCATGAGGAATGATGGATGAATGCTTCCCTTTTTTTCCCTTCCTCCAGGTGCAGCCTTATTCACACTTGAGCCCGAGAGCACATAATAGAACAGTTTCTACTTGCCCATTGCCTTAGCTCTGTTTTCTCTTCTCTTTTATGTTTTTCATTTGTTCAGATCCTAGAGATAGATCCAGCAAAGCTAAAGTGCATGAAACTCAATGACAGTCACGTATTCCCTTGGAACATTGGGGTCGTGTGTGTGTGTGTGTGTGTGTGTGTGTGTGTGTGTGTGTTCTAACAGAAAACACAGCTTCAGATTAACTCAATGGAGAAAGAGTCCTTACACCTAAAAATGTTTTCAATTAATTTAAATGTTTGACCTTGAATTTTGGTTTTGGCTTCAAATTTTTTCTTTTTCAACCACAGTAGGATCATTAATCCATGCAAATGGTTGAATGGATGTAGTTAATGCTACAGAATATAGAGAGGTGTACAAAAATGCTCTCTGTGTGGTTCCAATCTTAGTTAAAATAACCAATAATTGATTATTATCAAATTTATTTTTAGAATTGAACACAGATAAGCAAAATTTTTCTCATTTAAAAAAAGATCAGAGTAAACGATTTCTAAAACAATGCTTTAAATTTATGTGGCATTTCTGAAAAGATGGCTCAAAATTTAAAGACAATGGCTGTTACTTCAGTAGATCGAGGTTTGGTTTCTAGCACACACTTGGCAGCTCACAACTGTCTGTAACTACAGTTCTTAAAGTTCTAGTAGCCTCTCTTGGCCTCTGAGGGCATCAGGCATGCAAGTGGTATTGGTATACAGACATTTATGCAGGCAAAACACTCATAAGACATAAAATAAAATAGTAATGTCTCAATGGATATATCTACAGAACAATCCCACACCTAATACTCAGAGAATATTGATTCACCTTTTTAATGAAGAAATATTTTGAGAGAGTTACTTTGAATTCATGTAAATGCCTGAATAGTCATAAAATTTTCAATTTTTATATTTATGTACATTAGAGTATTCTCTTAGTTTCTTATTTGAGTTATAGATACATTTTCTGTGCTTTTGAATATATCCAGTACTCAGCTGGCTCCAGCTTGGGGGCCAATAGGAGCCTCTCCCAGATCATTTTCCTACTGACAAGCCTCCAGTAGTTTTCAACATTCAGCTTAAATAATAAATCAATTTAAAATAAGTACTCAGACAAAAATAATATTCTACTAAAAGAAAGCGAAAGAATATTCTTCAATATAACTTCCTCATCCCAACAAGGAAATGATGAGGAAGAAAATTACCAAATCCAGACAGAAGTGTCTTGATTGAGACACAATGTAGGCTCTATAAATTGAACTGTGTCAACATGGAAATTTCTGCCACTGAACATCTAGAATTAGTGAAAATATTCTATTCTATATAAAGTCAACTAAATATGGATATGCTTTGAGTATTTTAATTAATGGTCCTAAACATTTAAGCAATAGTAATTTAAATATGGTCACTGATGAAATGTTATCACTTTTTCATATAAACAAAGAATTTTAGTAGAATAAGAAATAGTTAAACACTAAAATCATTTGATATATAAATTAACCAAACTATCTATAAACTTAACATCACTTGCTAGGAAGCAATATCTCATTGCACTTGAACTAGCAGACACCATAATATCCAAACTCACCCATATCCATTCAATATTTTCCTTGAAATTCTGGGGTCATAAGAAGTAAGAAGACATTTGGCAATAGCCAAAGCCACCAGTGAAAACACTGTAAAAATAATTTTCCATGCCTACCTCTAATCATAAATCTAAAAAGTTACCAGATAGCTGTATGGCACAAAAACACTGTGAGTATAAAGATACCTGGGAGAGCAACTGTTGATTTTTTTTAACTCCTTGCTTTCTTGGAACCTGACACCTAGCTCCCAAATAAATACACAAAAACATTCTTATTTTTGAATGCCCAGCCTTAGCTTGGCTCATTTCTAGACAGCTTTTCTTAACTCAAATAATTCCATCTACCTTTTGCCTCTGGGCTTTTACCTTTCTCTGTTCTATATACTTTTCTTTCCTTCTTTCTCATTGGCTGGTTATGTGGCTGAGTGGCTGGCCCCTGGTGTCCTCTTCTCTTCCTTTTCTTGCTCCTAGCTCTTCCCCAAGCCTAGATTGCTCCTCCTATTTATTTTATCTGCCTGCCAGCCCCTCCTATGTCTCTCTCCTGCCTAGATATTGGGTGTTCAGCTCTTTATTAGACCAATCAGGTGTTTTAGGCAGGCAAAGTAACACAGCTTTACAGAGTTAAACAAATGCAACATAAAAGAATGCAACGTATCTTTGCATCATAAATGTTCCACATCATAAGTGAATGTAACACATCTTCAACTAATATTCCACAACAAATTGGGAGCTTCCCAAGCTCCCAAAGTCATTTCTCCCTTTGCATGAAGTACCTAGGAGAGAAATAGGGTCATTGTTTAACCCAGAGTCACCGTTGCCACTGGTAATAGTGTGCTGAACACAGTATTAACTCTGATCCTTTGGGAAGTGATGGCAGTGGTGTACCTAGAAGCAGACAAAAAGAACCTCATTCTTGAATATTCAACATTGTCAGCACATCTCATCAAGACTAGCTTTCAATCATGAGAAATTAATTTTATAAGTAAAACACAATTTAAAATTTTCACGTAAGTGGTATATATTTAGACAAAATGATTCCTTCAGATTACAAGTTAATATGTATATGTCTGTTTTTTTTTCTATGATCACCTTATATGTGGAGTCTGGGGCTGTCTTGGGTCATTACATCAAAACCAATCCTAATCAGGTGCTTAGGGTAATAGTTTCAGTTCCTTCACTGTGTATGCTTCCTCTGGTTCAGTTAGTCAACCTTAGTGCAGAGTAGAACTCAATAAAAGAAGAGAAGTCCCACCAGGACCTGCTGTGAGGAATCCCGGGATTCTAAACCTTTGCTTGGCTTCTTTCTGCCTCCAGGTTAACTGGACTTCCTTCAACCTTTCCTACTTTTCACACCAGAAGCAGCTTAGCTCTCTGGAGTGCATTGGTTCTTTGGTCATAAAGTTTTCAACGCCACTAGCAAAGTTGATGAAGGGCTCAGGAGTCCTTTGGAAAGGAAAGGAGCTGTGCAGTGGCAAGGGTGGGAAGGAAAGCAAAGACAGCTGAGGAGCCTATGTCATGTTAGCCTTATACATTGCTTTTGCCATAAAATTACACATGCTGTAAAAGAACTAGAGCTGATTCAAAGCTTCGGAACAGCCATGAGCTGGCAAAACACACTGCCATTGTATCTGCTGTTTCACCAAGCTGTTAGGCTGATAGATGCTGGATGGATTGAAATGAAATCAAATTTAGCTGCAGAGCATTTTTGTTTTGTTTTGTTTTTGTTTTGATATCTTTGTCCCTGCTGTGTATTTTAGCATTCTCCTGGATGAAACTACATAGATGAAAGTTTTCCCGTGTTCCACTTGGTCCACAGCCACTCAGACCTAAGTAAACACACCGAAGCTTATATTAATTACAACTGTATGTCCTATTGGCTTAGGGTTCTCGCTAGCTAGATCGTACCGCTTAAATTAACCCATTTCTATAAATCTACACTTTGCTTCATTGCTGGTGGCTTACTGGTACCTTTACATCTTGCTTCTCCTGGTAGTGGCTCATAGCATCTGCCTTGCCTCTCCTTTCTCTTCCTGACTGTTTGGATTTCCTGCCTGCCTCTAAGCTGCCTTACCATAGGCCAAACAGCTTTATATATCAACCAATCAGAACAACACATATTCACAGCACACAGAAAGACATCCACAGCAAAACTAATTTCTCCTGAGAGCAATGGAGTGAGTGCTCAGTGTCTCTGAGAAGGATTTTCTCTGAGTTTATTCAGCTTGCAGAACTTTCATCACAACTCTTTAGGACAGTGCTCCTTGTGTGCTTCTGGAATGTGATCAGATTTGCTTTCCTTGATTAAGTGTCTTACCTGAAGCTCCATTTCCATTCAGGGTGAATTAGGGCCTATGCTCTTTCAAGAGGTAACAGTTAGCTTTTTTGTACAATAAGTCATTTCCAAACAAATGGCTTCAGCTACCAATGCTTCATTTTCTGAAGCCCCTGCATTGGATTGAATGTTGAGCCCCAGAACGTACAGAATCTACAATGTGAGGATATTTGACTTTGAAGTTTGGAAAGGCAAGTAAACAAACATGAAATGAAAGTTAATTTATTCTTGCTATCCATGTATTCAAGTCCAGCTGAAGTACTGGGCGATAGAGCCATAGGGACTAAAATATGTGAGCACATTGCACTGGAAGTAGACTGGGCGATAGAGCTCATAGCAGGGGACTATAATGAGGATATGTGTTGTGATTCTGCTACATAGATTGAAACTTTGAATTTTATAAGTGGATTTGGGACTTCGGGGCTTGGGGAACCTGGAGAGAAGCCCTCCAGCAACAAATGGCGCCCAACGGCTCGAGTTTCCACCTTAAACCTGAGAATATTTAATAACCAATTCTAAACAGAGCCAAAAACCAGGTTCCTGCTTCTTGTCTCATATGAGCAGCTAGATGTGGCAAAACGCAAGTTTGGACACTGGCGGGTTCCTGGCGGGTGCGTCTGACCGCAGTATGGCGGAAATGAGGCATCTGCCAGCGGCAAATTAGGCTGTGTGGTAGATTTAGTCTTTACTATTATTTAAAAAAAAAATGTTTCTGGGCTACACGCTGCTTTGATAAAAGCTTAGACCCACTATTTCTGAGACTTGATGACTCCAGAGCTGGCGGAAAACGTACCACTGCCATGTTGGGAAGCTGAAGTGGCGGAGCCAGCAGCCACAGTGCCGTTTCAGGCTTACAATGGTACAGTTTAAAGCAATAGGCTCAAGGCTCAAGGTAATATAAAACATAAGCCACATAAAGATGGCTACCACACAGAGAATCTGGATTATGTTCTCTTTGATATTCATAACTAAAGAAAAACATTTGATTACAAAACCTGTTGAGTTATGCAAAATGTATATTTTAAAAGGTACCTTGACTTCAAAATTTGGATATAAGGATATGTTACTTTGGAAAAGAGGTTCTGCTTTTGTTTCCACAGAAAGCCAGAGGCTGTGGACTTGTTCCAGATTAAGATACATCAGGTTTCACCAGCCAAGACCCCCTGAAAGGACTCCGATGACACCATGGCCCAGATGATCCAACATCCAGATCGGTTTCAAGGCAACTGGTTCACACAATACAGCCTCACGGACTACCCCATAGGTCTAAAATTTTCTTTGCATCCCCATAAGATACAGCGCCCCCCTCCAGCAGGAAGTAGTAAGAGATGCTACGCCCAAATTCCCAAATATACCAAGCTGGCTTTGGAGGTGGAATTGGCTCACTCCCCTCTAAACCCAGACATATTGCTTTAAAAAAAAAAAAATGGTTAAGTGATTCTGGTGTCCAAAATCAGAAGAGCCCTCTGGTGTGGGACAGAGAAAACCAATATTTTTATTTAAAACAGGTTGATTATAAATGTGATCTCTTTCTAAAAAAGAAAGGGGATATGATATGGATATATAGGATATGGAGATGATAAGATAAAAGGGTAGATTAATGAACCTACTTTTAAAGAACAACTTGTTTAAAATGTTTTACATTGGTATAGATTTTAGTTTATGTTTAAAATGTTTTACATTGGTATGAGTTTTGTTTGTTGATGCAAGCTTGGGTTAATTTTGTTATACTGTATATATATATATTTCTATTCTTGTTTGAGATATTATGTTTATGTAACTCATTTAAAATTGTAATAGATAATTAAAAATAGATTAATAATTAGTCATCTATGATAATCATATTTGTAGCCATGTTAGTTAAGTCTTCTAGGTATACATAGATATATTTCAGATAGATAGGTAATCTTCAAACACTTCATAGACCTAGAGAATATGGCATTTAAATAACTTAGAATTCTGTTGACGTGAGACACAATTGCTCCTGGCTGCACCAATTGATCCCGAGAGAATGTTGGGCTTCTAAGACATTTCCATTGGAAGTTTGTCTTTTGGCACAAAATGGCCTACTGGGCAAAGAACTGCCCTTGCCTTGATGGCTGACAGTACAAATGCAATGCTGTCCTTTCTGGACAAGTGGGACACAAGGAAAGCAACCACTGTACTCTGCCAAGACAGGGTAAGATGGTCTCTTAAAATTCCTGCTTCTAAAAATGGTCTGTCAGATACTCTAGGCTGTAGCCAATTTGAATGCACCAACAATGCTGAGAAACATCAGGTGACTGTCCAGGCTGCCAGCTGTCTTGGTCTACTCTTGCAAGATTCCCGAAGTTGCTTGCATCCGTCTACCATTTCTCAGGTACCATTATGTTCCTTCTCAGGTCTTTGATGTGGTTGAAGGCTAGATAGTCGTAATTTCCTCAGTTATGATAAAAGATAAGTTAGCTATAAAACCTTAAACTCACAAATATAAGATAGATAGGACATCTTCTTTAATATTGTAACTATAATTCTTGCTCGGTAATTGTTTTGTTATATGTAATTTTACCATGTTAAAGTTAAAACCTTCCTTTTTAAAAAAAGAAGAAAGGGGAAGTGCTGTGGATATCACTCTATGTAAATAAAACACTGATGGCCAATGACCAGGCAGGAGGTAGGTGGGACAAGGAGAGAGGAGAATTCTGGGAGGCGGAAGGCTGGGGAGAGAGACTGCAGCCACGCCAGGAGAAGCAGCATGTAGAGACTCTGGTAAGCCACCAGCCACGTGGCAAGGTATAGATTTATAGAAATGGGTTAATTTAAGATAAAAGAGCAGTTAGCAAGAAGCCTGCCACGGCCATACAGTTTATAAGTGATATAAGCGTCTGAGTGATTATTTTATAAGTGGATTGTGGGACTTCGGGGCTTGGGGAACCTGGAGAGAAGCCTTCCAGCAACAACTTTGATAACACCTCTATGATTATGTCAGAGAAGGAACCTTAGACTTTCACAACATAATTATTTGGGCTTATTATTTCTTCCTCCACTATACAAGCTAGAGAAGTACAGTTATTTCCTGATATCAAGGTCACTTGTCCCCAACCATTGTAGAAAAGAGAAGAAAACACAGACAATCTGCTCAGTAAATGAGTTAAACCATTTTTATCCAGAATTTCACTGTTTCCTTGTTTCAAATGTGTGGCAACATGTGCACATTTTTCAACCACCACTGACATCATACATTTACACAAGTCAAGCTAACATCACTACAGTTTACACTTTCCAACTATGTGGCTTTTGAAAGTTCTCAAAACAGCTGATGGCTCAGTTTCCTTATCAGTAAGATGAAAATAACCACTGTACCTGCCTTAAATGTTTTAATTTGGAATAAAGTGGCAATTATTGTTTTGTGGTTGAATATGAATGTTGAAGAGTGCCCTAGATATAACTGAGGTTGACCACTCTTATATGCATGTTTCTTAGGAACAAACATCAAAGTATTTCTTTTCACTGTCTACACACCTACTCAGGGTGAATTTGATGCTGATATTGTCTTAATTTTAGGAACCAATTCAGTTTTATTTATAAAAATTTTGGCAGACTCTCCCATCTTTTGCCTATTCTGAATTAGCTATTAATGATTTGGGGTAATATCCTGAAGATGTTGTAACAATAATAGTCTACCCCACTGTCTCTGAGTCTGAGCTTTCACCTTTAAGCACTGAATATATTTTTCTAAGTATTAATGTGGAATATGAACAGCTTTGAGGACTCTTCCAAGTTTCGAGGATAAGTTAAGGGGCACAAGTGTATAATCAATTCTTCATATTTTGGAAATAATAATCAAACTCATTGGAAAACTACCAACACATGCTTTTTGTTGGCAATCTGAATTCAACAACTTTACTTATAAAATCAGAAGCTTCAATAACTGGGAGTAATCATATTTCGGATAATATCAATAAACTATAATTTTCCACCTTACAAAGAAGGAAATAACCATTAAAATTCAAAAAGAGAAAAGCTCCCTTGCTATTTTCTGATAGATATATTTGACCTGGGGTCTTTGGGCATATGATAAATTTCTGCATTTGATGTTAGGATATTATTTTCTCCTACAAATAACAGAAAACTCAATACTAATTAAAGTTTAGCTATATACATATATAATCAATCACACATAGAAAACTTGCTAAGAACAGTATTGATCAACTTTCATGTTACTTTAGTTTCTTTTTCCTATGTCAGTCAAAATGATTATAGCAGCTCAAGTCTCAAGTTCATGAGGGAGAACTTCCCTAAGCAGACAGGAGACAATGCCTTCTCTTCATACATTTCATTTTTCTTATAAAGAGAATATTCTTGGATCACTCTAATTTCTCTGTAATATTTCATCACCTAAGAGTGGCTCACATGTCCACATCTTTGCAGTAAAGAAGGATAGGATTCATGTTTTAGTCACCTAGAGTTTTTATCAGGCTAGAATTGAGTGGGCGATAAAGAGGGTAATGACACCTAAGGTTTCCCAACTGACAAGAAGGAAGGAGGTGGGGGAAATTGTCCATATATTGAATTGTTTGTTCAAGACAGTGTATATTAGGAAGTCTGTTTGGGTCACAAGCATCTTAATGACTTTTCTCCTCTTCTCACATCACCATTTCCAGACAGTATATGCCTTTTTATGAGAAGTTCTGTCTGAAATGCATAGAGATAGTAAGATCTATCCAGTTTTAATGAAGCCTCAGGACCATCTTTGCAGTAGCTAATAACAGGACCAAAGATGCTGGCTCAGGATCACATAACATAACCATATAAGCTTTTAAAAGCCTTGTACTTAATTTGACACATATATGTTTTAATCTATGATCTCAATTTATCTTTATGTTTTTCTCTGCAATTGAAAGAATTATAAATGACACTTTATATCACTATCATTTTAAATGTAATACTAAATAAAAAGAATGGATGTAGTCTTCAGATACAATACAGTGTAGTGGAAAGATTTGTTTGGGGATTTTTTTGCTCACATACAAAGATTTTAGATCAAGTCCAGCCTCATTCCTTCAGCTACAGTTCCTTCCCCATCCCTTCCAAATTCATGTGTTTTTCTCTTTTCATACTAAGGTCACTTGAGTGCTGCCAGTATCTGAATCACGTAGAACTCTCTACTGAAGTGTAGGTAGCCTGACAGAGGCCAAATCCTTGATAAAAATGGACTCTCCTTTTCTTAGCAGCCAACAATTGCCAACAACTACTCAGTTAGGGGTGATACTTTGTCCCCCTTTATGTTAGAATTTTGGCTTCATCTTGCATAGATCTTATGTATACTGTGACAACTGCTGTAACTTTATTATGTGTAACTGCCCTGTTGTGTCTGGAAATTACTGTTATGTTGTAGTTGTCCACTAGCTCTTGCAATGAAAATCTTGACAACTAACACAGATACCCACAACTTATCAATCTGTAGAGAATAAGAGACTGGATGTTCTAACCCTAAATTGGACATTTACCTCACACCCCTTCCTTCCAAAGCTTATGGGTCATAATGGAAGATGGGGCACAAGAATAATATATTGATTTTTAAAACAGAACTTTGGTTATTTTATAATTCTACTGGAGCAAATGGTAGTATGGAGATAAACATTATCTATGCTATACCAATATTCCAGTATGTCTACACAGATCGGGAATTGCTATCTTTTTTATTTGGAACTAAGTGTGTTCTGCTTTAAAAATTGTTCATGAAATTGATTCATAATCAAAGGAAAATTTTTTGGTGCAAATAGTTAAGGACCTGGAATCATAACCTAGTTAAATCCTAATACTACTGTTTATTAATATGCCAATAGACTATGAACTGTCTATACAATCCTTACTCAGACAGCAGAATCTTAATGACATTGAAGTGTCTTGAGAGACATGAGAATTCACAAAGTTCCCTGAGCCATGTTAGCACAGTTAGGTGCTAGCAAGTACCAGCATCTTCCCTGCCCCACATGTTTTGAATTGTAGCTACAATGCAAGCTCCATCAAGTTGCTGTTTGATGCTTTTCTAGCTAAGGTGGGTTCTTCCAACTGCTTTACTGACTGCCACTCCTTGAGAGATATTTGCTTCACTATAATATTCCCATGGAGTAAACTGTGAAAAGTGGGTTTACAGATATAAGGATAAAGACTTATATTAGCTACTAGAATTTTTTATCAGATTTTGTTATTATAAAATTATAAGAATTTATATTTCCATTAGCAAGATATCATTGTACCATATTTTATCAGATTTGTCAATTTTAAATGTTTATTTCTTCTGATTTTGGCAAATGTATCAAATGTAAAATATTGTTATGAAACTGTAAAATTTGTAATTATTTTATAGCTGGCATATATATTTCATTATTTTTAGAATGACTTCATTATACCTCTAAAAATGAGGTGATGGTAATTATAAAGAATGGAAACAATAAACAAACTAATGAACAACAAGTGAATAAACCATCACCATCATCTAGATATATTTCTCTTCAAAATTCATTACATATTATTCTGTAAATTACTACCTTCCTCATTTCTGTTTCTTTCTTCATTCCTTCTCTTCTTCCCTGTATTTTTATAGCTTACCTATCTTTAAAAAAGTGTGTATTGAGATATATAAAATGTAAAAAGACTCTATAACAATTGAATCATCCTATATGAACACATTATGTATAACTCTGATTCAGAAAGTTATTATGCATTTTCTGTGGTATACGGAATCTAGAGTAAAAACAAAAGCACACCAGTTGGAAATGGACTACTTGGGAAGAGGAGGGGTGCCAACAGTAGTGGAGGAAGAACAAGATAAGGTCATGGGGGCTTGGCTGTATTCAAAGTACATTATATACACCTATAAAATGTTGTACTGTATCCCACTATTTTTGCTGATCAATATTCACAAGTAAAGATAAATTTAAAATGTTACAAACATACATAAGGAACTGGAGTGTAGCAGGAAAGTAGAGTGTCTGCTCAGCCTGTGTAGGCCCAGGTTCAGTCTCCAGCAACACAAAGCAAATAAATAACAAACCACAAAAAATGGAAGTTTTTCTTTTTTTCCTTGATAAGTGAAATTAAGAGATAAAGATCAAGTGAAACTCAATAGTCTCAAATTTTGTCTGTAATTTAGAAAATATGTATTTTCATCATTGAAGTCATTTCTAAGTAATTGCTCCAAGGTTAAGCAAAAATATTAATAACGGAGTTACTATGTTTTTGGAATCTTCACATCCCATTACTCACTTGTTCATTATAGATGTTAAAGTTTTCAAATACCCATGTACCTCTACAAAAATGTAAATTTTAAGAATTTCTTATGTATGACAAATTATTTAAGAAACATTTAATGGTACAAACATGGCTTAAGCTGAACATTTTCATCACCCCCTTTCCTTCTCATCCCTTTGTGTAGAAGAAGTTTATTTTAAAATTTGTATTGTCTTCAATAATCCTGTAAGCTAGGATGACTTTGTTACAGATGTGGCACAGTCAATTGTAAATGTGCACTTCCTAACTGCTAATGGTTAAGGCCTATGGTAGCCGATGAGTTGTGAAGGTTTGCTGATAAAGACTTAGTTCTTGCACAAGGTACAAAGCTTACCAACCAATTTCCCCCTTTCTCACAGTGTTCTCAGTGCTACATGTTTATAGTGGGCACCACTCAGCTCTCCCTCCACCCTGACAAACTTCTTTAGCTGCTGTTGTATCCAGTTTGGTGCTGCTTGCATTGATATAATTTCAGGACCAAAAACTTGGTATTGTATAACAAATTATGGGCTCATCCCTGTGGAAAACTAACTCTTCCTCTCTCAACAGACAACTAGTTTTTTTTCGCTTCTTTATTGACTAAAAATTTCATATATTATATACCTGTCACAGTATCTGCTTGTCAAGAGCCCCTTCTAAGAGAATGTGGTTTATAGGTACTGTGCTTACTGTATATACTTATTGTACATAACTGACTACTTTGCTGTCTTCACTTAAAATGATTTTGAGATTCACCACTGTTTGTGTTAGTATTCATCTATTTCTCTTAGCTGTCATTAATTATTCTAGTTCGATTAACTTATTTCTCCATTCCTCTTTTAAGGAATTGCTAAATGTTTGCTTGATTTTTTTATGTTGTAATATTGAATGATCCTACATAGGTTACACTACTTGAGAGATCTCTAATCTTCAGATTCCCATCTTTAGAACTGATGGACCACAGAGTGCTTGACCTTTCAATTTCCCAAGATGTTATTAATTTACCCTATGAAGTGGAGGCACAATAGAAAACTCAAGCCAATTGTCATCTGATATTACTGGTTTGTATTTTTTTGCATGCATTTCAAATGACCAAAGTTAGTATTGCTACCTTTTTATATCACTGCTAGTTTGGAAAGACATTAATAACACTGATAAATTATTGTTTTGATTTAGATTTTCCCCACAAATAATTGCATTGGATTGGCAGTTTGGGATTCTTTGGCAAGTTAATTTCTGTCCATTAGTTTTGCACCATTTTTTCTCTCATGAATACATTTTTTTCATCTAGGTGTTGACTACACTGGTATATTCTGATTGATGATAGGCTTACTTGTATTTATATGCTTTTTTGCTTATGTTTATGTCTTTGCTTACACTTGTAGAATTTCTTCTACTTGATATCTGAGCTGTTGCCTTTGACTTCCCTTCTGGAACTATTCTCCATTTTTCTCTACTCTTCTATCAGGGGCTATTGTGATTACTTGATATGGTGGTGATTTTCTGAGTATTTTGTCTTTGAGAACTATTTGAAGACATAAATCGAATAAAGAAAGAAGTAGGATACTTTTTTTTCTCCCTTTCTGTATTGTTAGCGTCATCAGGATGTTTGTCTAAGTGAAAAAGAATTCTCATTGTTAGATTTTTTAATGAAATTAGTGCCACCTTCATGTCTTGACTTGCTAGACATGATATAACAAGGTAGAAGTGACAGCAATGTCTAGCATAAATGTCAAGAGTTTTACATACATCTAGCAGGAGATGAAGGAATAAGTTTTGGAAACAGGAGCAGTATAGGAAAAGAGGGAAACATCCTCTTGGGATGTTAGCTAAAGCAGCATCATGATAGTCTCCATAAATCCTCTAGAGATGGCTCCAGTTCCTTGAAGTCCAGCAAAACTTGCACCTGGCCTACAAGATTGTGCCATCTAAAAGGGTTGTCCAGAGAAGGTTGAAGCCCATAAGAAATGGATTTCTTTTCTGTCAACTTCATTCACAACAGCCCTTAACTTAGGACAGTGTAATGTATTCTTGGGAGAGTCACTTTCAGCACTCCTGGAAGTATGAAGGTGACATGTGACGAGGGCAATTTTAGTTTTGTTGTTATATTACAGTTTTTTTTTTAGATTGAGATTAAAAGGTTATTTTGAACTTCAAAGTCTAGACTATTAAATATTGTTAAACTTTCTATTCTGGGCTCAACTGTGCATGCTTTAAGCTCCAAGGGCCAATGTTTTAATGTCCGTTCCCTGCCTCTTCCTGTTTTGTTTCAGCAGCCTTTCTAAACCCATTCTTAATTCCAGGGCTATTACAATCAAATACAGTCTCCTGATCCAGCTCTAAATTGACAACCTCTAATCTATTATCACTGCTGTTTCATTAGTCCAACTCAGCACAGTTACCTCTTGATCTTTTTCCTTAGATTTTTTTTTCCTGAGACAGGATTTTTATGTCTAACCCTGGCTATCCTGGATCTCACTCTGTAGAACAGGTTGGCCTCAAACTCAGAGATCCAACTCCTCTGCCTCCTGAGTATTGGGACTAAAGGTGTGCACTATCTCTGCCAGGTCTACTTAGAAATTTTTATTCTTCCTCTTTTGCTGACTCAAGACACACCATATTTTACTTTGTCCCCCTTCTAAGAGTTCTGAGGTCTATCATCATATTTATATTAACATATTTTTATGACCTGAAATTATTCTATAGTTATATGAATTATGTACCACTTAGCTCACTCTTTTAAGCATACAGTCCAGTGGTTCTTAGTTTATCTTCATGGTTATATCATTATTACAACAATGAAACATGGAACACTTGCACTATGCTTTAATTCAGTGGTTCTCAACCTATGTGTCACAACCCCTTTGTAAGGTTGAACAACAGTTTCACAGGGGTCATCTAAGACCATCAGAAAACACAGGTGTTTACATTACAGTTCATAACAGTGGCAAAATTAGTTATGAAGTAGCAATGACAATTTTATGGTGGGGGGTCATCACAACATGAGGAACTGCATTAAAGGGTCACAGCATTAGGAAGTTTGAGAACCACTGTTCTAAAGAAATCATGTGACCACCTAGAGTCACTCCCCATTCCTCTCTTAGAAGTTTTTGGCAGCTACAAATTTACTTTGTGTCTTTCCCATTTCTCTGAGAAATCACCATACTGATTTCCAAAGTGGCTGTATAAGTTTGTACTTCCACCAACAGTGGAGGAGTGTTCCCCTTGTTCCATATCCTGTCCAACATAAGCTATCACCAATATTTTTATCTTAGCTATTCTGACAGGTGTAAGATGGCATCTAAGAGTCATTTTGATTTGCATTTCCCTGATGACTAAGGATGCTGAAAATTTTTTTTAAATGTCTTTTGGTCATTTGAGATTCTTCTGTTGAGAATTCTCTGTTTAGATCTGTAGCCCTTTTTTTTAATTGGATTTTTTGGTGTTTTGCTGTCTTGTTTGTTGAGTTCTTTATATATTTTGGAGACCAGTCCTCTGTCAGATGTGGGGTTGGTGAAGATGTTTCTCCATTCTATAGGCTGTCATTTTGTTTTACTTACTGAACAAGGAGGATCCTAAGAGGGACATACTGATCACCTTGGGAAGGGGAAACAGAGTAGATCTCCATGAGCAATAGAGGGGAGGGAATTGGAGATGAGAACATGAGGGAATGGGGAGAAAATGGAGTGGGAAAACAATGAAAGAGAAATCTTGATAGAGGGAGACATTATAGTGTAAGGGAGAAGCCTGGTGATACGGAAATTCCCAGGAATCCACAAGGATGACCCCAGCTTAGCCTACTAGCAATAGAGGTGAGGGTGCCTAAACAGGCTTACCTTGGTAAGCAGATTGGTGAATACCCTGTCATCATAGAGCCTTCATCCAGTATCTGTTAGAAGCAGATTCAGAGATCCACAACCAAGCCCAAGGCCAAGATCTGGGAGTGAAGTTTAAGAAAAGGGAGAGGAATTATATGTACAGCCCTGGCTGTCTTGGAACTTGCTCTATAGACCAGGCTGGCCTCAAACTCAGAGATCTATCTGTCTTTGCCTCCCAAGTGCTGGGACTAAAGGTGAGTACCACCACTACCCAGCAGGATCAAATTATCTTTTATACTTGCATATATATGGACATGTATAAATTATCATAAAATCCATTTTGTACGATTAATAAATGCTAATGAAAATGGGAAAAAATGACAAGAGGATTTTTGTGAATTGATATTACAATAAAGAGCTAACGATTAAGAATATACAAAGTCAAACACCAGGCCAAGCTCTAGCAGTCCAGTGGAAGAGAGAGAAGAGGGATTCAATGAGCAAGGCGAATCAAGATCATAATGAGGAAATCTACAGAGACAACCAAACCAAACTAATGGGAACTCATGAAATTCAGATCAACACCTGTGGAGTCTCCATGGGACTAGACTAGGTCCTCTGTATAATTGAGAAAGTTGTATAGCTTCATCTGCTTAATGAGTCCCCTGGCAGTAGGATTAGGATCCATCCCTGGTACAAGAGCCAATGTTTTGGAGCCCACTACCTATGGTGGGACACCTCTCACAGCCTTAATGCAGCGGGGGTGGTGTTGGTGTTGGACCTACCTCTACTGAATGTATCAGGCTCTGCTGACTCCCCATGGGAGGCCTTACTTTCTTGTAAGAGGGAATGGGGGGTCGGTGTGTGTGGGAAGTCTGGAGGGGTGGGAGGAAGGAAGAGGGAGATCTGTGGTTGGTATGTAAAATGAATAATGAAATTTCTTAATAAATAAAAAAAGAAAAATACAGCGAGTCAAGAACACTTTGGAAGTTAAATCCCTCTTCCACTGTTTCACCATGAAAAATAAAACCTACAATAAATGCAAGAAAAAAAGAACATACAAAGAGGAAAAAATTTAAGAACTTAAGACTGAAAAACTATGTCTATGATACATGCACACATGTTGGACCATCTGCTGGGGGTGCATTTCCCAGCTGAGTCATTATCTTTCACATTGCTATTGCTCACTGTTTTTCTGAGAAAATACATCTATCATTTTAGAGACTTAAAGCTGTCATTTCCCTCTTTCTCTCTACCTCTCCCTTCATCCCTGCTTTCTTCTCTCTGGAAATTTCTTCTCTCTGGGAATTTTTTAGGTTCCAGTTTATCAAATTTGGTAATACCTCTTGAATATTTAAGCTATGACTTGTAGAATAATTATCAATACAAAAACAGTTATTTGTACATAAAACGGGTTCAGTTTCCAAGAGTATGGTAAAGTAGATAAATTTCCAAAGTGACACATTCTTTGCCCAATATCCTTCCTCCTTGGAAACCATGACATCATTCCCATCAAGGAGTAAATTCTTTTCTGACACCACTTGGATTTCTGCTGTTCCAGGACTTGATTTGACCAATAGAACTTCACACAGATGACTGCATGCTGGGTCTGGATGTTAGCTTTTAAAATCTTTAAATGTTCTCAGATCTCTCTCACTACCTGGCCATCGACATTGGTAACAAACCCAAACTAGTCTTCTAGAGGGTGAAGAATGACATGGAACAGGGGCAAGCCATTTCCTCTGCAGACAGTCTAGCCTAACCAGCACATTGATTATCCTCACAGTCCATCTTATACCTCCTGTCTTAGTTAAGGTTATTATTGTGAAGAAACCCCATGACCATGGCAACTCTTTTTTAAAAAACATTTAATTTTGGGGTGGCTCACTTACAGTTTCAGAGTTTCAGTACATTATCATCATGGTGGGGAGCATGGCAGCATGCAGGCAGACATGGTGCGGGCTACATCTTTATCAGAAGGCAACAGGAAGTGGATTTTGTTTCTGGGAATGACCTGAGCACATATGAGACCTCAAAACCCATCTCCTGTGGTGCTTTTTTGTTTGTGCTGATGTGGTGATATTTTATTTTTGCTTTAATACATAAAGCTTGCCTGAAGATCAGAGGAAAAGGCCAGCCATTATAAGTTAACACATAAGTCAGGCAATGGTAGCACACACCTTTAATCCTATCACTTGGCAGGAAGAAATCTGTGTGGATCTCTGTGAGTTCAAGGCCACACTGAAAACAGAGCCAGGGGTGATGACATATGTCTTAAATTCCAATACTAGTTAACCATGGAAGTCTGGAGTTCTGTACAGACAGACAGGAAGTGACAGAGCTGGGCAGGAAGAGGAAGTGATGTAGCTAGACAGAGCAAATCAGATGGCAGAAAAGCAACGCATATAGGCATGGGTAAACAGGAAGTATTTTGCTTTTGGAAGCTGTGGAGTTGGTAAGGTGAGGTCAGCATGTGGCTGTTCCTGATCTCTCTCAGATTTTCACCCCTATATCTGGCTCTGTGCTTTCTATTAATAAGACGATTTAGAAATTTGTCTGAAATCTCCACAGTGACATACTCCTTCCAACAAGGGCATACCACCTATTCCAACAAAGCCACACCTCATAATTGTTCCACTCCTTTAGGGGGCCATTTTCTTTCCAACTACCACATTCTACTCCCTGTAGTTTTCTTTCCAACTACCACATTCTAGCTCCTTTCCTGTATCCTTAATTCCAGAACCATGTGGCCTAAGATGCCAAGTTCTGCTGCTTGCTAGAGTGGGAACATGGCCTCCTTGCTCAATTACATCTTCACCAGCTTTCTGTTTTTGATTGTTACTTCCACTGCCTAAGCCTGGCTGTCCTTGAACTTGTTCTCTAGACAAGGCTCGTCTCAAATGCAGATATCCACCAGCCTCTGACTTATGAGTGCTGGAATTAAAGGTGTGCACTACCACACAGACACTAAGCTTTTCTTTAGCTGGGTGGGATCTTGCCTTGAGGTTACCACTCCCTTTATTCCATTTCTCAATCTATTTATCTTCTTGAACACAGGATTTAGCTCAATTCCACCTGCTGGTGTCCCTTTTCTCAAAATGTGCATTTTGTATTTTTATTTGCTCAGCTTGCTTCTTTTCATTATAAATCTTCAGTAGAGCTACCACTAATAACCACAAAAGAGTCTATAATAGGCTCTTTTGAGATTTTCTCTACTAACAGAATTAATCCAAATCTTTTCACTTTAGCCTCAGGCAGACTCTTTGGACAAGGGCAAAAAGCAGCTACATTCTTCAACAAAATAAAACAAGAATGATCTCTAGGCCACAAATTAATATTCTTCTCCTCCATAACCTGTTGAGTCAGTCCCCCCTCCACAGTTCAAATAACTCTTTGTACCCAGATCTTCTATGTTCCTACTAGTATGGCCCATCAAGCACTGCTTAAAGAATTCTACTACTTTGCTAACCCAAAGTACCAAAATCCATATTACTCCAAACAAAAACATGGTCCAGCCTATCACAGCAATACCCCAGTCCCTGGTGCCAACTTCTGTCTTCGTTAAGGTTTCTATTGCTGTGAAGAGACAAAATGGCCATGGCAACTCCTATAAAGAAAACATTTAATTGGCGTGGCTCACTTACAGTTTCAGAGGCTCAATCCATTATCATCATGGTGGGGAGCATGGCAGCATACAATCATTCTTTGTGCTTACTACATCTTAATGGACTACAACAGGAAGTGGACTGTCTCTCTGGGCATGACTTGAGCATATATGAGACCTCAAAGCCTGCCTCTACAGTGACACACTTCCTCCAACAAGGGCATACCTACTTCAATAAAGCCACACCTCCTAATAGTGCCACTCTCTTTGGAGGCCATTTTCTTTCAAACCATATATCTCCCCCCAAATAAACCCCAGATGATTATACATATACTCTTGATCTAAAACACACCCCAATATTCTAAGTGTGAAATCACAGAATTTTGAGTTCTTATTAGTTAATATAAAAAGGATGTATAGGACTACAGCATGGCTGTTCTGATTCCTGGTGTTGATCAGCAGATATTAATCGTGTTTGCCCTTGCAGTCTGTGGGACAGAGAAATACACACTTTATCTCACACATTTGTTGCACACAACTCCCCAAATTACAAAAACAATAAATTTGAAATAGGTATAGTTACAGAGAAATCTAGTAGTTTCCCATAATTGTTCCATCTCTAAGATGAACATTCTACTTCTTCCCTGAGGACTTTTGTACTCCTCCCAAGGCTGTCAAACTCTTTACCTCAAAGGAGTATTGTCTCCCTTCTCTGAACCTATGACAATGCTCCAGACTAGAAAATTTCCCCATCTGGGTTTCTATTTTCATCAACCAGAGAACATCACAGGGGGGGGGCCCATTTGCACCAGTTTAGACATGTTACTAACATTGATCTGAGAGTCCAAAAGACAGGCAGAAATGTCTGTGAAGCTATGGAGATAAGAAATAATAATAGGCACCTGGTTTGGGCTCTTTTTGTGATATAATAGTAGTATATAGACTCCAAAGCAGTTCTGATTATTTTTTTTTAAAAAAAAGCTTTATGTTTATTGTCATGTGAATAATCATGAACCAAGTTCTACATGTACCATGCAGTTTTAGTCTAAAACTGTATTTCACATTTGTCCATCCTATAAGGGAATTTTTTTTCAATAAGAATATGGCTAGGGTTACAGATAAGGTAGAATACTTACCCAGCACAGGGCTCTGGGTTCAGTCTTTAGCTAATTTTGCATGAATGGATACATAAATAAACAAAATCAAGATGCTTCCATTGAAGAACTAGTCCTCCTTACCTTAGATGGTTTCCTCCATTTTAGAGCTTTTCCTCTTTCCTGCCAATTGTATTGTTATAAAGTACATTTTATGCACTTAATTACATTTCCACAAATGTCGTGTCTAATAGGCGAGCATGCCAAGAATCTATGAGAATATTCCCTCTCCTGTGCTCATGCCAAGTTCAGCATAAATTAATTTTCTGAACATCTTGCAAATGTCTCATTTAGCATGCTTTCAGCCTGAACTTAACTAATATAAATGTACAGAGAGGTCATTCTCCCTTAGGAGATCAGCTAAGCAGAGGTGTGATGTTTCAAGGAACTCTTCTTAGCTTACAAGAGTTTCTCTACAACTGTGCTATGGATTGTCTACTCTGTAAGTGTCTAAACAAATAGCCACAAACTTCAGGCAAGAGCTTACAAAAATCACATTCCTTACACCCTCCTACTCACCAGAAAGTTTCAACTGAACTAATTAAGATGCTGTTCTCAGTTCACCATTCTGAAAGGACAAACTGAATTTCTTTTTTCTGACTCTCATTGTGCGCTAACATTTAGGCTACTTTAGCCACACGCCACTGCAATATGCTACCAAAAATGAAGTTCTGAGTTGGTGACATAAAATAAATTCTGATATTCATCACTGTTATTCTCAAATGTGCCATCCATTACAAATTATAGAATGTTAAATAATCAAACTTTTTTCCCCCTCGCTTTTTCGCCTATCTTATTTTGGCAAGATGTTTTAATGTTTCCAGAAGAAAAAAAAAATGAAAACCATGTGTCTTGAGTGGTTCCCACTGCAGCATGATTATATTGCAATGAAGACATTTTATTGTGTTAATTTTCATTAAATAAAACCCCGTTGAAAGCCAGTAGTTTTCCAAGACCCATATGATTTATGACATGCTAATGTTTGCAGGGAGACACTCTGTTTCAATTATAGGGAATAATTGATGGCTTTCAGAACAGCTCAGTAATCATATCACCCTCGAAAACTTTAATTTTAGAACCGTGGCACAGTGTGAGACCTGGGGACTTATTGACAATGCTGTCAGCTTCTGCACAAATTTCATCTTCATCACCTCTGGCTGCATTTCCCAGGATCTGGCCATGCCTGCCAAAGATGCCAAAGATGTACTTCTGGGAGCAGCCCCTTCAGAAGCATTGAAGTCTAGGTTTTCTATAATTCAAGAAGAGTTCTCTTTGTTTCTATGTCAATGGGCAGCAGGCGATGTGTGCTGTGTCACTAAAGGAAGTGTGATATACCTGAAGAAACCAACTATGTCCTTTACACTTCTACATTCCCTTTTTCTGTTTGCCTATCTCCTGCTAACTGACTTTTATCTCTTCCTGAACATCCTGACTCCAAGTATAATTTCATTAAATAAAAACAATATTTTAAAATAATTTTATGGGAAAATTGTTATGTCTTTTATTCTAGCTCCAAGTATGAGTGAATTTGTCAGAGATAAAAAATATCAAATAACCAGGGAAAATAGATTTAGAGAAGATATGAACAACAGTTCAGGTGCATGTATAATATTTAATGAAGCAAAATCTTTTTTGCTTTCTAAAATATGGAGAGGAAAATTAGTCACTGGTCATCGGCAGGTGAACCCTAGGGGTCAATATTTTCACTTGTTTCTGAACTTTTCTGAGACTTATAATTCTCTTACATTCATTTTGTAATTTAAAATCAAATGAAGGAAAACTGATCAAACTAAAGACTAACTATTAAAAGGCCCAAAGCATACAGAAATCGGATGCACACTCCACAGCCTGTTGAGTCATTGAAAAAACTTTTCATTACTCTGGGTATACATTTGCAAAGCAAAACTCATGGGGAGCTTCAAATTCCATTTCACTGGGTAAAATATTCTCCAACAACTATATCAAGTAAGTGAGTTTGATCTTGCCTTGAGTCATGATGTCAAAATTACTATTTTTAAAAACCACTATGGTAAAGCCGGCATTTGAGCCATCAATGAATGAAGCTTGTGATTGTAGAATATGTCTTGTCTTCAGCTTTGCAAGTAGAGAAAAAGTCTTCTAGTCTCTTCCCTTATACATTTTTAGTTTTCATTACCTTACCTCCAGCCCAATTCCTCCCTAAATTTTTAATTACCAGGATTCGTGCTAAAGTAAAATTTGTAGATATATTTTTATTATTTAGAATAATTTTAAAATTTAAATATATTTTAATCATATTTCCCCCTACCAAGTCCTTCCAGATCCTCCCCTGTTCCCTACCTGGCCAATTTTAAGTCTTTTCTAAAAACAAACAAACAAAAACCTGAAGCCCCACAAAACTGTTACCAATAAAAGCACACACAAAGAACTATGGAATACATTATATGTTGGACAATACTCAGAACATGAGGACTGTCCTGTAGTAATTAATATGTCCAGTGTTGCTCCATTGGAGAAAACTGATTTTCCCTCTCCTAACAAGGTATAAAAGATAGTCCAGTTGTTAACCTTTACTCTAGTTGCTAGGCTTTCATTCAGTTACTCATCTTCTTCCTGCATGTCTTTGTTTACATTCATGGTACAGAAAGGCTATTTTGGAAGACAGTTATGCTCACCACTGTACCATCAACACAGACACCAGAAAGGCTGGTTTGAACAACAAGTATTAACTTATGGCTTGGTTACCTTTGTTACATGATATTTCTGTTTTTTAAAACTCAGACTAATTAATTTGATTTGTTACAGTTTGGGATTCAGATAAATGTTAAAAGCCATTCTCTTCTAAGAAACAATAAGAAATATTACATTTTTCTCATATTTTTACTTCTTTCAAGAAATCATTTCTGGTCTGTTTACTTTTTATAAAGTCAAAACACTGTAGGTAGTTTTGATTTTTACTTAACTACCCCAATATTGTTGAAAGAATGATACCTTTCCTCATTGTTTTTGAACTGCTGCAGCAATTATAAAGACGTGAGTTATGAGTGATTGGCCTTTATATTGCTTTGTTATTTAATTCCCAAGACACTTGTAGTATTTTTCTCCTTCTCTTTGACAGATAAGGAAGCAGATTCAATGCAACCATTTCATCACACCTTGTGAAGAAGCCTTATGATTCCAACATCTGCCTGTCTGAAGTGCTTTGCTATTTCTCTGTGGCCCACAGTGGAAGGCAGGCTAACTGTTAAGGATTTACAGTTGAATAAGAAATGATATCGAAAATAAACATTATCTTTGAGGAGAAGAAAATAAATTAAAATAATCCTAACTGGTTATCTAGATTCAAAAGAAGACCCAAATTTCTCAATATTTCCTTTAATCCTACTTATTTGTGTATGGGCCTTCACAAATGGGAACCATCATCTCTTTAGTGGTACACATGGAGGAAAATAAACTGTGTCTCTGATATTCTCAGAATTAACTTTTTTGCAGAGAAAAGTATTAATTAGAAATATCACATTTACAGTCCAAACACTAAAAAAGGGAGGGCATGGGGGCAAATCTAGTCAGAGTCAGCAGTGAATCACGGCCAGCCTCATGACAGTAGGATGTGTTTCAGCTTGCTTGCTATGAGTCCTCCTTCTGGGAGTCTCTCTCTGCATTAATGGCTATCAAATGAGCAGGTGTTTATTTTGCAAGGGAAAGGTAAATCCATAGGTTCATTTAAGATTTTTTTTAAATAAACATTTTCTGTAAACCCTAAAATAGTGGATATAATATGATTCCTATAAAGAGCACATTTACATTTCCCTGGAAAAAATAAATAGAACAAAAGATCATTGAAACTTGGTATTCCTCAAGTTCACGCTCCATGTTCAAGCTGCTGATATTCCCTTTCACGGGAGGCACTTTGTGGTTGCAGTATAAATTGAAACAGCCTGGCTAAGCCAACAGCTCAGTTACAAAGCCCTTGCAGAATGGGTTGGGCAAGTTTCTGAGGCTAAGCAGTCTCCTAGTGAAGTTCATTTCTATTGCTATCTCATTATGCCATAAAAGGGATAATTATTAGAGCTCAACATTGTAATTTCTTTTTTAAAAATTGTTTTACTTTATTTATGTGTGCATATGTGTAGTGGGGGTATTTGTATGTGGGGGCATGCCCAATGAAGCCAGAAGAGAGGATGGCATTTCTTGTAGCTGAAGTTACAGGTATTTGTGAGTTGCCTGATGGAATTCTGTGGTCTTCCTTAGGCATCCTTAACTGCTGAGCACTTACTCCTTTCATCAAAGCACTGTGATTTCATCCAGAAAGCCTTTTATTAGGAAAGAAAACACAGAATTTTCCTCCCATTCAATTGGACTTCAGTACAGCATGTTCCTTTCTTAGAACAATATTAATATCACTGTGAAGTCTAGGGATCGGGAAGGTGGCTCAGTGGTAATGTGCTTGCCACACAGTATGAGGAACTAAGATAGGATCTCTAGTACCCACATAAATAGTTAAATGTAACTGTAATATTAAATTTGGGGAGGCAGAAATGGGGCTTGCTGACCAGCTACTGTAGCTGAACCAGTGTACACTAGTCTGAGTAAGAATTCATCTCAAAAATAATGTAGATAGTGACTGATAAAGACAAATAACACTGTCCTCTGGTTTTCATGCACACACATACTCATATACACTCTCACACACATGCCACAAATCACATACCTATACCACACACACACATACAATATAAGAAGTCAGTCAATCATCACACATTAGGGCACTGAAATCGTTCAAGGTACATGTGGTGGTTTGAAAGAAAATGGCCTCCAAAGGGAGTGGCACTATCAGGAGTTGTGATCTTGTCACAGGAAGTGTGCCACTGTGGGGGTGGGCTTTGAGGATTCTTATGCTCAGGTTACAGACCAGTGAGTCCACGGACATCTGTTGCCTGCAAGATGTAGTACTCTCAGCTCCAGCACCATGTCTGCCTGCATTCTAACATAATCCCCACCATGATGATCATGGACTAAACTTCTGAAATGGTAAGCAAGGCACCCCAATTAAATGTTTTCTTTATAAGAGTTGCTATGGTCATGGCGTCTCTTCACAACAATAAAACACTAACTAAGACAGGATAGAATGTCATTATTTTAAAACATCTTTTTTACAAATTGGAAGCTTGCTAGTCTGTGTGCATAGAGGATGAAGCATGGGGTAGATTTGCTTCCTTCATACTGTTTATGGTGGTGACAGAATTTCATTTTAGTTCTCTCAACGTTGAACAATAACATTTTTACAAAAGGGTTGTGAATTACTCTTTCTTCAAAATCACCTTGTGGAACATTTTATTAAATGTGCAGAAAAATCACCCTATTGAAAGCCTGAGAACATGTCTTAATTATCATGATGATGCTTTAACCTATCATTGTAATGCACTAACGCACAAGGGCTTACCAAAGAGGTGATGACAGGTGAGCTTACAAATGTTTGGAAATAGAAAAGACTGCCTATTTTGAGCCTGAGTAATGTTGAATAACTAATGAAATGAAAATACACACAGGTTAGCTAACTTATACAACACACAATCATCTCTGGTTGTTTGTCCCCATTGAAAAATCGCTGGCAGAAGTGTATAGGGATTGACCAAATGCAGGATTACCCATAGCAGGACTGCTAAAATCACTGTCTTTGAAAGTATGTTAATTTTAAGACAATTTTATATTCATAGGAAAGTTGAAAGTTTTTCTACAATTTATTTATACCTGGTTACCCTGATTTCAATAATGTTAATATCATGCACTAAACCACAGTACAACTAAAAATCAAGAAATTAACATTGGTATCATATTAATAAATAACACATTTCATATGAATTGCATTAGTTATTCCACTGGTGTCTTTTTATAGTCTAGGACACAAGCCAGTAGCCCAGATTGTATTTAGTTTTCATGCATCCTTGGTCTTTTCATTCTGTGACAGTCACTGTATGAACCATCTTTAGTTCCCCATCTCTGCCTAGGGCTTGTAAGTTTAATATTACATAGGTCGCTCACATTATATTTCTATTGGACAAACTATAATTTGAATTTAATATGGTGTTTCCCTAATATGAAACACTCTTGCCTTCCTGGAATAATGGGATCTACAATCACTAATTTTCTAAGCCGTTATAATCCCTAACAGCGAATCTATAAGCATCCTTCCTTATACCCACAGAAAAGTGTAATCTTTACCTTTCATCAGGGAACAGAAAACCACAACCAATCAAAATTCAGAGTAGTTAGGCCCAGTTCCAAAGGATGCATCTACAAAACACCCCCACACCTAATATTCAACAAACCTTGTGAAAGAAGGGGCAGAAAGATCGTAAGAGCCAGAGGATTAGAGACTCTCAAATGAGTTTGTGTCTCTCAATAATATCAGAAGCTACACCTAGAAAGCCTCATCCACATGACTCCTCAAACATGTGCTGAACAAGGATGACACCAACAAGCCGAACTGGATGGGGAAAAGTCCATGGCACCTCAATCCTACACAAAGGCAACCGACTAAAGCTGGGAAATGGAGAAGTGGTCCTCCCCAGGGAAGAGCACATCAATTGGTTGTCCAGTGACAAATGGTCAACTCTGAAAACACACACACAAGTAACATTATATGGACTTAACAGGTTCATGCAGTAACAGTGAATGAAAAAAAGAGTCCACAAATTTGCAGAAGAGTGGAGAGGAGTATATGGGAGGTTTGCAAGGAGGAAAGGGAAAGGAGGAATGTTATAATTAAATTATAATCTCAACTGTTTATTTTTTGTGTTTATTCTTCTCTCCTATAATAATTCTGACCACAATTTTACCCCCCTCCACTCCTCCTAACCCCTTCTCCCCCAACATTTCCTATCCCCCAGATCCACTCCAAAGAGAAAAAAACAAAAGGGAACATGAGAACAGATGCCAGCTAATCTAATCTCAAAACCAAGTTAATCATCAAATTGCTATAAGATTTAGAAATTTACAAATATTTATATTTCTCAAAAAAATCAGATAGGAATATGATTGTTATATAGAAATATATTGTTATAAGGAATCCTTATAATTGTAAGGATTAAAAAACATAGTTTATGTACATGTGGTAAAATAACATTAACATGCTCTACATATTAGTAAATAGCAGCTAGTATCACTGATACAGTCACTCATTAAAGTGTAATGCTAGCATAAGTATCTATCGTTAGTGAAAATGAAAACTCAGAGACTACTTCTGGGAAATTCAGAGCTTAGTGTGCTATTGCAATATGATTGCCGGGGTCCACAGAGACTTCATAGTGAGGCCTTATTTCATCTTGACTCAAGGTTAGAGAGTCTGAGCTTGTTTTGTTCCACAAGGCTGAATACTAGGATGTTTTGGCCAAAGGCGTGGTTACCAGGTGTCTTATATTTCTTCTAATTTTAGGATGTTTTGCCTTCATGCATGGCTACCAGATGTTTTCAGAATTAAGGAAGTGTTTACACTTGTCTGTACTTTGTCCTTGAGACAGGGGAGCCTTTTGCCTCTCCCCTTGCTGGTGTATAAAAAGCTCATGAGGAATAAACTTGGGACAACTGTGGTATTGACCCAGAGCCCTCCCAATGCTATTCTGTGTCTCTGTCATTTTCTTTGTCTATATCTCTATTTTTCATATCATTATTTCTCAATCCACACTCCCCTATACCAAGAACCATCTGAAGGTCAGGTTGGACTCAGCATATGATCTAGCAACACTTTCAGATATACATGCAAGAGAAATAAAAGCATATGTTCATACAAAAACTTTCCCATGAAAGCCATTAGGAACTGTGGTGGTTTGAAAGAAAATGGCTCCCAAAAGAAATGGAACTATTAGGCGATGTAGCCTTCTTATAGTAGGTGTGGTCCTGTTGGAGGAAGTATCTTTCTCTGGAGGCGGGCTTTGGGGTCTCACATATGCTAAAGCCATACTCAGTGAGACAGACCACTTCCTGTTGCCTGCATATCAAGATGTAAAAATCTCAGCTCCTCCAGCACCATGTCTACCTGCATGCTACCATATCACACCATGCTGATAATGAACTGAACCTGTGAAATTGTAAGCCACCCAGTTAAATGTTTTCCCTTATAAGAGTTGTCATGGTGTCTCTTCAAAGCAATAGAAACCCTAACTAAGACAGAACCATTATACATATTAGTCCTAAAGTAGACATAAACCAAAGATCATTTGAATAACAGATTGATTATTAAAATATGACCTGACCACAGAACAAATCATTAGGCAAGAAGAAGAATGAAGTCCTAACACATTCTACTAAAACAAACCTGAGAAGACCCTTCTACATTGAAGAAGCAAATTCAAAGTAAAACAGATATGTGACTCTTCCATGAAATGCTTCAACAGTATAGAAAGAGAAGCCATATTCATGGTTTTAAAGAACCAAGTATGAGTAAATATTAATGGGGAGTGTTTATTTCCACAATGATGAAAATACTCAGAATCCACCTTGGTGGCAGGTGCGTCACTCTATCAATATATTGAAAGCCTTTGAAGTAATGCTTTAGGTGAGCAAATTTTACAGTATGAAAAACAACTCAAAATATTAAAAATCTGTTGGATTTTAATAATAACTCCCATGAATTTTCATCAATTTTGGAAGATATCACTGAATATACTCTGAGCTTGGTGGAGAAGAGGAAATAAGAGTATTAATGAAAATCAAGACTAAGTCTTTGTAAAATAGCAAAGGTAACTGATCGTAATTGGTATAATAAAGTACTAATTACAGTAAGATAAAGCAAACACAAATACTATTTTAGATATATTTCAGTGAATCCATATTTTATTTGTGGTTTATTTTTGTTAACACAAAACTGATTTTTTTGGTAAGTGAAATAAAAAAGACTGACTCCATATTTCTATATATATTTGTGAGAGCTTTTAAGCCTTAACCACCCCTCATCTCTTTCTATCTACACCTGGGTAAGTTTAAAAGGCCACATGCCCCAATTTTTAGTACTTGTAGCAGGTAAGTATCACATATCATCTTTCATGTTCATGGGATACTTTGCCTGGATCCCACCGGCCATATTGTTCTAGTTTGTTCCTCCGTTGTCATGATAAAACACTGACCTCAAAGCAACATATGGGAGGAAAAGGTTTACTTGGTTTTTGGTTACAGCTCATTATTGAAGGAAGGCAAGACGCAGAAGCATGAAGTCAAGAACTGAAGCAGAAGCCATGGAGGAATGCAGCTTATTGGCTTACTCTTCAGAACATGCTCAGCCTGCTTTTCTAAACAACCCAGGACCACTTGCCTAGTTGAGGCATTGCCCATAGTAGACTTATTCCTTCTAAACCAATCATTAGTAAAAAAGAATCCCCCTCTCCCAGACCAATCTGATAGAGGCTATTTTTTAACATAGGTTCCCTCTTCCCAGGTGACTTTCCTTTATGAAAAGTTGACAAAAACTAAGCAGCATAAACATCTACTATAAAAACTCCACACCTTTGTGGGGGTAGCTTATAGCATTCCTAAGAGATGCAATCTCACAGTGGACTCCCTATTCCTCTAGGTCTTAGACCTTTCTGCCCCCTCTTCCACAATGATCCCTGAGGTTTAGCTGTGGGGTTGTTTTATTGATATATCAGTTGGGTCTGGGTTCCACAACTCTAATTTGGATTAATTGTGTTTTTCTGTAATGCTATCCATCTATTGCAAGAAGACATTCCCTTGATGAATGGCAAAGATTAAATTTATCTTTAGGTATAAGGACAAATATTTAGAATGTAGTTAGGGATTATGCTCATTTACCAAATGGTGATTAGAGGTTCTGCTCTAAGATCCATGACTTCACTAGCCCTGGGTAGTACATTTAGTTTACTGTATCAGGCATGGTTTTGCTCTTGTTAAGCTGGTTTTAAATCTAATTATAGAGATGTTGGTTACCACCAAGGAATATATGCCATTATTGTTCCTTTAGGGTTTTTGTGCCATGCTGATCATTGTTGTGGTTCACAGGCATCATAGCTGGGAGGACTGTTGGCTACTTCCCTCCTTTGGAAGCTTACATGGCAATTTCTGGTGCCATCAAGGTTAGTCTTTTTTTTTTGTTTGTTTGTTTTTTGTTTTTGTTTTTTCGAGACAGGGTTTCTCTGTGTAGCTTTGCGCCTTTCCTGGGGACTCACTTGGTAGCCCAGGCTGGCCTCCAACTCACAGAGATCCGCCTGGCTCTGCCTCCCAAGTGCTGGGATTAAAGGCGTGCGCCACCACCGCCCGGCTATGGTTAGTCTTAAAGGAGAAAGCTTTCGGCTCAATTCCAGCTCAGCGGCCTCCCTCTGGACCCTGTGTCTGAAGTGCATGGTGTCTTCAGCTGTATGGACTTATCTTCCAGCTCTTGTGGGCAACCAACAGCAACAGCAGTAGCCTATAATGTTTTGGGAGTCTCGTGGAGATGACTGATCAACAACCCAAAAGAGAGGGCAAAGAGGGGCTCTAATCCCTGGTCATGGGGTTTCACTAGAAGGTCTTTGGTATATATATAATATCACAAAATTAAAGGGAAAGGTCCCACAAATTTGAAAGAAAACAAGAAGAGGAGTATGGGAAGGTTTGAAGTGAGGGAAGGAAAGAAGGAAATGATATAATTATATTATACTCTTAAAAAATAAAATAAATCATTTAAAGAAGAATCAAACCCTAGGGAGATGGCTCCTCTAGTTAAGTACTTGCTCATGAGGACTTGAGGTCAAGTCCCATAATCCACCTAAGTAGCCAGTTCTGGTGATGGGTGTTGTATTCCATCCAGCTAGGGAGGTAGAGACAGAAGGATCCTTTTATCAATGAAGATTGGATGACTTTGGAGGAATAACACCTAAGGTTATCCTTCCCGAATACCCATATCCCCAGACATTCCCCCATCAATAGATCCCAACCCCCCCAAAACATATTCTAGGATTCTAATGAAACCTTTTAGAATTGGCAATGGACAAAACAGATCAGTGGCTGCTTGAGGCTGGTGGTTGACTGAAGATGTGGGAAAACATTAGGGACAGTAGAAATGTTCTAAAACTGAACTTTGATGTGTGGATTTTGATGTGTGGTGATTGCTGTTCACAAAAACAAAACAAAACTTTATACCTGCTTCCTTCTGTTTTCCCTTTCTTCTGTCTTCCCTACTTCCCCATATCCCTTCCTTCCCTCTCTCCCTCCCTTCCTCTGTCCTTTCTCTCTCTTTCTTCCTCTCTCTCTCCCTTCCTCTCTCCTCCCCTCCCTCCTTCCCTCCCTCTTTCTCTCCTTTTTTCTTTATTTTTGTTTTGAGTCAATTTTTCACTATGTAGCTGAATCTGACCTGGACCCTTGTAGTCCAAGCTGAAGTTGAACATATGATGCTCCTACCTCAACCTCCCAAATACTAGGATTGGGTTTGTGAGTCATCATAACCAGCTTCACTTGGTATCTCAAACTTTTTTGTATTTGTTTGTATTTGCCAACTTTCACTTTCATAGATCTTTACAGTTAAGCCATAAATATTTTCTATATCCTTTCATATGTGTGTGATATCCATAGTCTCTGCATTTGGATCTAGTTTTAAGCAGGGACAATAAAAATGTACTCACACTTGTCAGATATTTTTATGGATGTAGAAGTTAAGTGGAAAAATAAAATGAGTGGAAACTACTCTATAATATTGCTTCATGAAATATATGACAGAATAGACAGTGGATACCTAAACTGAGTAGACATAATCCTACACATTTATAATTATAGGGAAAAAGAAGAGATTATTGACCAACCTAAACTTAAGCATTTATTTTAAAACTTCTAGGTTACCGTTTTACATAGACTCAAAGCTCCACTACTTCTGTGCATGTTACAAGCTCTATCATAGAGTGTGTATCTGTGATTCTGACTGTTAGAATTCTCTGTCATCTTGCTTCACCCTTCCTAAAACATTCATCACTGAAAATCTTTGGTGGTGTTGCTCTGAAGACAAGGACCTGCTGCAGTTAACTTTTGCATCAGTTCTCACTCTGAATGTTTTTATTCCTGAAACAAAACTTTCCCTTACTTAAACCATTGCCCACTGCTTACTAATTTATAATAAAATTATAAAACGAAAGGACACACAAACTGTTACATTTAGTAACCCAATACCTCCATTAGATACAAACTACAGCTCTCTTTCACAGATGGAGAATGTGAGATTCAAGTCTACTAAATTCCCGGCTCCTCTGCTCATAGTCAGTTTGTAGCACAGCTGGTTAGCGTCCAAAATTCTCCAGAGCTGGTTGTCGTGTCTATGTTCATACCTATATGTCCTCACTTTTCATATATCAGACATCTATCTCTTATGCCAATCAGTTAATAAAGGATTAGAGGAGAGCTAGTTCATATTTTTACGTAGCTCAATACAACATTCACACACATTGAGATCTCAGACATAGCATCTATGGGGAAATTTTACTGTTCATTTTTTTGTGAATAAAATATAAGCCTTCATTATCCATATGCATAATTGTGGTTATGGAAGCTCTGTGTGAGCCTAAAATAGAAAAAGGACTAGGAAAGCATAAAGCTGCATCCCCTATATGGAACTGCATTTTTTTATTCTCAGGCAATTTAAGTCAGAGCTATTTGAAAAACAGTTGCTTGTACTCAATACAATGGAGTTTTACCAACACCGTTTTCTGGTTAGTTGGATTCACTCTGATGAAACATGCCTAACCATGTGAAAATTTCCTTTTCCCCTTAAAAGTAAGAAAAAGTCCACATCCACACTAAAGCACTACAGAGCTGTGATTAATTTCCACTGATATGTCTATCTTATCAATCTTATTTAGGCTCTAACAGTAGCACTAAACAATAGTAGAAATAATAAGTGGTATAAGCCAAATATTTTGCCTATACTTCAGGTCTCTGTTACAGACATTTCTCCTAATAAACTCATGAAAAGAAAGAGCTCATAATGTATGTAATTTTATGATAAAAATCACAGTCCAAGAGAAATTTCACACAGCTTTATGGAAAATCCTGGCTGCCTAGATTTCCTATTTTCATCTGTAGATCTCACTCCATTGCATTCATCCCCTTCCAGCTCTGCTTAACTCCAGGAACTATCATGGTAGCTACTATATAAGAGAAACTCAGTACGTATTAAATACATAAAAAGATAAATGCGTGGGCATGATTTCTTTTCTTTCTTTCTTTTTTTCTTCCTTTCTTTCTTTCTTTCTTTCTTTTTTTTTTTTTTTTTTTTTTTTTTTTTTTTTTTTTTTTTTTTTTTTTTCTTTTTTTTTTTTTTTTTTTTTTTTTTTTTGAGACAGGGTTTCTCTGTGTAGCTTTGTGCCTTTCCTGGGACTCACTTTGGAGACCAGGCTGGCCTCAAACTCACAGAGATCCGCCTGCCTCTGCCTCTGCCTCCCGAGTGCTGGGATTAAAGGTGTTCGCCACCACCGCCCGGCGATTTATTCTCTTAAAGAAATGCACATCTCGGTTCACAGGATGGTCTGACTCAGTTGGATGTAATAACTGTGAGCTTGCTGGTCCATGTCCCCAAGGACAGACAGTGTGCTTGTCTGATGAAGGCATTCCCGCAACTCTCCAGCTTCTGCCTTGCACTTTGAGCCCGCAAAGAAGTGAGCAGCAAAGCATACCGGCTATAACCTGGCTACACAGAAGTTCCAATAACCCCAAGACACTGCTCTCAGAGAGCCTCTATTTGACTGTTTTAGTAAGAATTCTCTTCATTTAACTACCTCCTGCCGCGGGCACGCCACAGGATATTGAGAGATCTTTCCCTAACTGTGCCTCTCTCTAGATGCCATTATAACATGAGAACGCAATTAACTTGTTCTCCTGTGAAGAGGTCGACTTCTGGGAGTTTAAACAAATTTATAAATTTGTTGATTAGGAAAGAGAATTTTCCAGCTTCCTCTGTATATTTTTATTCAGCTTAATACGTACACGTAGATCTATGTTATTAGTTTTGTCCAAAGCTGGTCGGAAGTAGGAGCACTGCCAGCCGCCCTAACTGGCTAGTGGGGTAAGAGGAAAAAAAAATTTTAGCTCCAGAATGACGTCATTAAGTCCTACAGGAAACTTCACTGTTCTGTGAGGTTATGACTCTTCAGAATGAATGGGTAAAGGGTATGGAAAACTTTTTGTTGCTAAGAATGATGCACTGGGGAGAAACAGTATTACTTTTTTAGGACAAGCCTCTGCTCCCCCCCCCCCCAGCAGTTCTCAAAGGGATGCATACAGACTACACAGAATATTTAAGGGTACTCTTAAAAATCTCAAAGACTAGCACAATCCCATCCTCAATGAAATGACTCAGAAGTGAGCGACCTTGGTTGCCAGAATGCTTAAGCCAAGCTGTAACGCAGGGAACCTGCTCACCACAAAGTTCCACTGAGCCAGCTTTGGGGCCTGAAGGCTGTGACTGAGATTTCCACGGAGACTCAGCCTTGTCGTTAGTCACGCCTCCTCTGACTCCACTAAGCTTCCTAGCATGCAGGCTTCCACGTTTGTAGAAAAAGTAACAAGCATGACAGCTGCTGGAAAAATCTGGCTGTAATCTGTGCAGTGACATTCAAGTGAAGAAATGTTGAAGTATGTCATCTTAACACTGTCATTCTCAACCTTCCTAATGCAGTGACCCTTACTACAGTCCCTCATGTTGTAGTGACTCCCAACCATAAAATGATTTCGTTGCTACTTCATCACTGCAATTTTGCTATTGTTGTGAATCGTATTGTGAATAGCTGATATGCAATCCCAGAAGGGTCTCGACCCATGGGTTCTACCATATCCAATCAACTTTGACCTGACAGTTCAACTATAAATTTAAGTCCATAGTCACAATTACACTTCAAATTGGGAAAGTGTCGCCTCTTTCAGTCCTATAAATTCCCTTGGGACTAGAAGGCACTATTCAAAGCTACAGTTCTTCCTTTTCTAAAACTACATAGAAATAAAGATTTTGATGCTATAATTGTTTCTGTGGTGAACCTTTCAGTGTGTTCACCCTCACATATGCAGCTTATATTTTAGATTAAGATAATGGTAAAATTGTAATGTGGCAAATGGTCCATGACAAAATCCACTTTTGTCTGTTTCAAAGATGCAATTTAATAGCATTAAATGTATTTACAAAGCTGAATAGTAATCACTGCTATCGATCAGAGTATTTCACTACCACAAACTGGAATAACTGCTCACACTTCATATTACCAGGCTCAAGTGACCACAGTTATGCCCCTATCTCTATCCACCTACTTCAAATAGGTAGAATCATGTAACAATATCCCTTCTGTGTCCACTGTCTTTCGTTAAACACAATGTCTTCAAGATTCATCTATGAGGGGCTGGAGAGATAGTTCAGCTGTTACAGGCTTGGCTCACCACCAAAAATACAAGGTTCATTTGTGTGGTAGCACAAATCAGAATTTCACTCTTGTTGAACTGTGAATAACATTCTGCTACATACATGTGTAATAAATGCACACTCAGTTTTCAGAAACAATAGAGGGTACTTAAATAATCTTCATCCAGGGTCACCCAAGAGAAACAGTTCCCATTATGCCAGTGTAGCATCACCAGCCAGGAGCATAGTGTTCACAGAAGTCAAGGATTTTATTCAGGTCTTTCTTACTAGACAATTTATTCACTTCTTACTAGACAAAAGCCGTGTGTGTGTGTGTGTGTGTGTGTGTGTGTGTGTGTGTGTGTGTGTGTATGTGTTAAACAAGGATCTTTTGTGCAAGTTCATAACATCCATAGACTGGTGCGCTAACACCACAGTATAAATTCAAAGATGTTCCATGTCACACCAGCAGACACATCTCCATCTTCTTTTTCAGTCCATATTTTTTCTAGCTCCACAATTTTGAGATCTTAAGAATGCTATTACATAGGGTCTGAGAGTTCAGTCCTGTGATTCCCAGCTCCTTGAGAGGTTGCAGGAAAAGGTGAGTTCAAGAGCTGCCTGAAATATAGCAAGACAAAGAGGGATACAGGGAGACAAAGCGAGCCTCAGAAATTTATCAAGACCCTGTCTCAAAATAGAAGTAAAGGGCTGGGATTTTAGATCAGTGCAAGAGTACTAACATGCGAGGTCCTAGGTTCAATCTCTACCACCCCAAATTAACAAACAAAAGCTACATAAACAGAATCAGACACATTCTACCAACTGGAATTGGCTCTTTTCACACAGCATAATCTAAGCTGTTGTGTGAAATAATAGATTATTGCTTTCTAGTAGTATCCTGCATGCATAAGTTACCTTTCCTTTGCTGTAACAAAGTGCCAAGGTAGTCATATGAGCAAAGCACAATGATACACATGTAGGAACAGCCATAGAGCAACCTGTCATTTGGTCTTCTTAGTAAAAGCTTAATAAGGAACAGGTTTTGTCTAACGAAAGTCACAGTGCTTAAGGAGAGTATTTAAGCATTTAAATCTTATTCTGTGAGTTGTAGAGTTGAGATTTTTCTTGCCTAGCAATTCTTTCTATGTCTGTAATACATATTCTTTGTCCTCTCTGTGTATTTTGTTGAGGCTTATTACATGTAAACTCTGTACATAACATTGACCACACATTCATTTTTGTATGAACTCAGTGTTCTGGGAGATAAAACTCATTTACTATCCTTCAGTACCCTGGACTCTATATTCAGTATCAGAGATGAAATCTAAGTAAAGGAAGCTACTTGCTCCCTCTAAAAATCTCAGTTTGCATCTATAGCATCTTTAAATAAATTCTCATAGCAAACCACATTCACATGTGGAAAGACAATTAAAGTCTTCCAAAGACTTCAAGTTATGTTTATTTCACAGACCCTTAGAAATTTCAGGCAATGCTGTGACCATTTGGTCCCTTACCCTTAATGTAGCTTAAAAAGATGTGTCTCTCAGGAAGCACAGTGGTATCCTGAAAATGTTTTATGTAATTTACAGAGACAGAGCTATTGAGAAAATGCCATTTATATTCCTCTGAAAAGATGTGGCTGTTATAGGAATGGTGGCACATGCCTTTATCTCTAGCATGTAAGACATAGACAGGTAGATCTCTATGAGTTTAAGGCCAGCCTAATATACTTACCAAGTTACTGGCCAGCTAAGGTTACATAATGAGACTCTGTCTCAAAAATTAAAAAAAAAAAAAAGTTATAGCTAGATAGATAGACAGATAGATAGATAAAATCTTATAAAATTTTTCTTTGAAACCAAAGAATGAGTGTCTTCCATGATCATCTATTTGGGTAGCATTTTATTTTAGTGTGTGTGAGTGTGTGTGTGTGTGTGTGTGTGTGTGTGTGTGTGTGCGCGAGTGCTCATGAAGGACTGAGAGTGCATCAGACCCCCTGGAGCTGGGGCAATTGACAGGTATGCTGGTGCTGGGACTGAACTTGTGGAAGAACAGCAAATAGCAAACACTCTCAACTGCTGAGTCATCTTCCTGGCCCATCCTGCTCTTCACCTCTTCCAGAGAATCCAGGAAAGAGAATTAAAAAGTCTTCATTGTCAAGTGAGCACACTAGCCTTCTTCATGTTCTTTGTCCAGATTTTGGTTTTGGCAAGAATTATGAGAAAAGCCAAAATTACCCCAGCTGCAGGTGTGTGTGGATAAGCTTCTCTCTCCTTTCTTTGAAGATGAAAGAAAACGTGGTTCTTTTTCACTAGGTTTAATGGCAAGGTGCTGTTTTATCTCTCCTGCAGTCTTTTGGAAGCGCCTCGGAGTGGCTGCCTTGTAGTGCCTTTTGACTGTAGTAATCTCATGGCTGTTTACCTGATACTGTGGCTGGTTGGAAAATACACTCTTCCTTTCCCCCTTTCATGTACCTCTGCATCAATAGTAGTATGCGACTAATAAAGTAAATGTGAAAAGGCCAAAGGAAGGTCAGAACAAGACCAAACAAGCTTTATAGCTATTTCATCCTAATTAAAAGATGAATCCATCTCTACCACAAGTAAAACCAATTGCAATGGAAACTCATCCCTTTGATACTTCAATGTTAAGCTGTGGGTTTATACCAGTTTTCTTTGACCAATGAAACCATAGGATTAAAAAAAAAATCATTTTAAATATCCTTTTCCTTTGCTTTTGCTATGGTCACTTATAGTATAGCATTGATTGGTAAAGCTACAATTCTGTGAGTCCTGTTAATATATATGCTCTGTTAAAACATTAACTTCTTGACTTAAAAAGAATTTTCTCTTGCATTGATCCTTATAATGATATTTTAAAAATTAGATAAAGATGTTGTTTTAGTACTCAAATGTTTGGATAGCATAAATGATGGGAGGTCTATGCTTAATTTATGCTTTTATTTTCATTATATTGTCATTTTCCTGTTGATTTTCCTGTCTCTGCCTTTACTATTCCATACTAGTTTCATTTCCACATGGGTTTATCATTTATGTTTGGAAAGGAAAACAATTACCTCAGCTACTGGCTTTTTGTTTTTTAATTTATATAAAGAAGGCCACATATGTTCAGTGTGTGCATGAGAATGTATGTGTGTGTTTATGTGTATAGGTGTGTTGTATGTGCATGTATATGAATTAGTGTAGTGTGTGTATGTGTTCAGTGTGCATATTGATGTGTGGTGTGTGTGTATGTTTGTGGTATGTGTGTATATGGTATGTGCATATATGTTTATGTGTATGTGTGTGTTTAGTATGTGCATGTATGTGTGTATTAGTGTAGTATGTGTGTATTTGTGTGCTGTGTGCACGTGTGTGTGATGTGTGTATGTGGTGTGTTGTGGGTCTCTTTTTCCTCTAGAGTCATTGGTCCCTGGCCCATGAAGGTAAAGAGAGCAGAAGCTGAGAGCAGGGTTTGGATAGCTGTGAGCATGAGGAAAAGAACTTCGGGGAGTCAGCTTCAGAGAGATAGCACATTTTATTTTTCCAGGGATAAGGTATTTAAGGGTTCTTAGGGTTACAGGCAGGAAGGGTAGATAGGTCATAACACTGCTAGCACCTAATTATCATATGGGCAGGAGGAAAGAGTGAGACCCATGTGCTTTGCCATACAGTGTTTGCAGGGAGCTCTGTGCAGGGTCATCCTCCAAATAAGGTCAGGCATCTGAGCTTAGGGGCACTCTTCAATTAAGGTAAGACTGAGAAGAAGAAGCCTCGTGGAGAAATGGAGTCCTCCATTTTGCCCTGAGCTCAGAGAGCTATCCAGACATGATGGACTGCAACCTTATTAGCAGGGTTCTCCAACAGTGTGTTGGGGGGAGGTGGCGCGCGGGGGGGGGCTACTGATTACAGTAGATTTGGTGTGCCTTTTGTTTGGTTAAAGTTTGGGTTATTGGTATTTACCTAAGGAATATTTGGGACTAATAGTGTATTCTGTTTCATTTTAAGTCCCTCAGCTCAAGTTTGTATCCCACCCTAATAGTTTTCTCAGTTTCTAGTTAGGTTTCTCACGTTAATAAAGTAGATAATTCAATTACTTGGGAGAGATAGAAAGTGAACTGCTGCGGGCCGCAGGAATATATCATAAGAACTCAGCTGGTTATGGTGAAAGTCACTACCTGGAGGAATCAGGGAATTCCTCCAGAGGAAGCCAAATCCCAAGGAGTTTTTGGTGTTACTTGCTTGTTATATATCAGCTGTATTCTGTTATGAAAATCATGTGTGCCTTCATAGATTTCCCAATTGGCTTTTCCCTAAGAAAGGCTAACAGTGTGGACTGATCACTCTCTGGACATACACTTTCCAGGTATTTGGAGAATAGCTTCAGGAAAGGCTTTCTCTGGAATCAGATATCTCCCTTGGCTACTTTCAAGGACTAGCAGTAATAATAGTCCACATGCAAGTCTCCTGATTTAAGATAAATTCCACAAGGAGACACCACCTAGGTCAGGTGGACGTTAGTAATAGCTTTACACAATTCAGCTCAGACCCTCCTTTCTTACAGCCTTACCAACTTTATAGACCGCTAACTCCTTACCTAACCACTTCTAGGAATATTTAGATAACCTTCTGAGCTGACAGCTATGCTCAGCTAGAACTCCAGTTCAAGCCTCCCTGTAATTATCATTAGCAGCATCCGGCTAGGACCATCTCCAGATGGAGGAAAGTACTTTATCAGAGATACCTCTGAATTCTCTAAGAACAGACTTAAGCATCCAGGCTGCCTGTTTGAGAAGGCCTGGCGGATGTGCTAATTAAGCCTTACTTCCTCCTTTCCCAAACCTTACCTCCAGTTCCAGATCTCCCTTTATCTATCACCAGAGGCATCTAGCTGTACACAGGTTGCCTAGCGACTGAGCACACTTTCCCCCACCCTGCAGAAAAAACAGCAGATGGCTTGGACAGATAGGAGCCACAGGAAAAAAAGGAGACAGTTTTATTTTCTCCCATTGACCTAGCAACTTATAGATTCTTAACACTTTCTACCAACCATGTTTAAGATTATAGTTGAGCACATAAGAGCCCTCTTCTTAGATATTACCTGAATTTAGCCTTTAGTTAATTCATTTCCCCATTGGTCACTTCCCTTTGGGGTTGCAAATGATAATTAACGGTTATTGCCTCCCTGTGTGATTCTTATCACCCCTCCATTTGACCCTGGAAGCCTGGTTTTGCACTGCTAAGGGAATACTGCTTGTAAGTGTATATATACCAGGACTCCCAGGGCACGACAAGACAGAGAAGAGAAAAGAAAATGGAAGAACTAGATGGGTAAGAACTTGAGAGGAATGAACTGAGATGGTGAAGAACTAGATTGAAGGGCTAGAAGAGAGGACAAGAGGAACGAGATGGAAGATGAGGAAGAGCGAGATGGGGAAGAACAAGATGAGGAAGAGCCAGATGAGAGAGAAGGAGACAGGAGAGGAGCTGCTAGGAGAAAGAACTAGATAGATGAGAACCTAGAAGAGACAGAACTAGATGAAGGAATTAAGATAGAACCTAGAGGGGACAGTAGACAAATATAGAGAAATCAGGTAAGGAAGGAGCTAGGCATGAGAGCAGAATAGAAGCTGTGTAGGGAGAGAGAGAACTATCACAGAATAATAATAAAGTGTATGAACTCAGGTGTTTCGTGTACATAGATTCATTTATTTTCATCAAAGATTAATTATCAGCTGGTTGTAGATTCTTCCCGGACCCTGGGAGGGGACTATCGAGGGGCTTGAGATCAATGTGTATATATGTGTGTATGTGTGTGTGTGTGTGTGTGTGTGTGTGTACACTGGAGTACCACAACATAAGACTGGAGATCAGAGGGCAGCTTTTGAGAAATTGTTTATCTCCATCCACCACGTTCTCAAATAGGGTCCCATTGTTTCCTGTCACTGCATTATGTATGTATTAAGTAGACTTGCTAGCCAGGCTGTTTCTGGCTAATGCTCCTTTCTCCTCCTCTCATCTCTCTGTAGAAGTGCTGAGATAATAGATGGATGCTACTACCTCTAGCTTCTGATATAGGTTCTGGGACTCTAGCTGAAGATGCCAAGCTTGTGCTGCAAGTGATTTTACCAACAAGGCCATTTTCCTGATGCAGTAATAGCCATTTTATAAAACTCGAAGTTTATTATGGAATTAAAAAAATCTAGCTATATTCAGATTTCAAGACTACTCTCCTTTCTGGTGATTTGTTGTACTAATTATTTACTATTTGAATACTAATAACTTCCTCTTATGTCTTCTTTTTTGGAAATTATAATTTAATTACATGTCTTCCTATGTCACTTTTCCATTTCCTCCCCCTAAACCATCACCTATAACTCTCTCTGCTCTTCTTCAAATTATATGTGTATGTGTGTACGTGGTGTGTGTGTATTTTTTTTTCAGTGCTGACTATTCAGCACTGGACAACCTATTAGTGTACTCTTCTCTGGGGAAGGACATCTCTCCCATTCCCTGATTTCTTCAGTTGCCTGTAGTTCTTTGTGTAGGGTTGAGGTTTTGTAGGCTTTTCTCTGTCCAGTTTCTCATGTGTCTTCCCATCATTCTTGTTCAGCTGACAACTGGATGGTAATATTGTTGAGACTCTATGGATATCTCCTGATACTACTGGGAGACGAATCCCATCGCAAACTCCCTGATTTTCCAGTTTGTATAATCTTTTTGCACCCTCTTCACAACATTCCCTGAGCCTTAGGTGCAGGAGTGTATTGTAGGTGCATCCATTGAGACTATGCTCCACAACTCAGCATTTTGATTGGCTGTGGTATTCTCTAATGGTTTCCATCTGTTGCAAAGAGAAGTTTCCTTGATGAGGGGAGAAGACTGTGCTTGGATATCATGACAAATGTTTCTAGGTTATTGTTAGTAATTATGTCTCAGGTCTTCTCAATCCCCATCTGTGGTGGTATTGTGTCCCCCAAAATATTGTGTACCCTGATAAATTTATCTGGGGTCAGAGAACAGACAGCCACTAGATACAAAGGCTAGAAAATGGTGGCACTCACACCTTTAATCCTAGCATTCCAGAGATAGAAATCCCGCTGGATCTCTGTGAGTTCAAGGCCACAATGGAAACGCCTTCAATTTCAGAAAGCCAGCATTTAATCCCAGAGAGTGGTGGTAGAAAGCAGAAAGATATATAAGGTGTGAGGACCAGAAACTAGAAGCATTTGGCTGGTTAAGCATTTGGCTAGTTAAGCTTTCAGGCTTTGGAGCAACACAGTTCAGCTGAGATTCATTCTGGATGAGGACTCAGAGACTTCCAGTCTGAGGAAACAGGACCAGCTGAGGAACTGGTAAGGTGAGATAGCTGTGGCTTGTTCTGTCTCTCTGACCTTCCAGTGTTCACCCCAATAATTGGCCTCGGGTTTTATTAATAAGAACTTTTAAGATTCCTGCTACACCCATCTGAACATGTCCAGTAAATACAGGATTTAAAATTTTACACTTTAGTAGATCACTCTATTTGAGCCAGTTAAGAGTATTCTTCTCTCTACCCCCTTTCCTTTGTGACTTCTAAAGCAAAAGTAAATTGACACCACTCCACAGACACTACCAAATTTATCACCATAACAAAGAATATACAGAGGATGGTGTGGTCAGTAAACATTTCATGAGGGAGAAAATATGCAGAAGTATGATAGTGACTACAACTTCTTTATTTTAAAAAGTCATTTTCTGTGTATGCAACGGATACTCACCCATTACTATCATTTTTAATTTATTGTCTTTCAAATTAAATACCAGTCCACATAGACTCACATGGTTAACTCTTCTTAATTGTAATCAAAATGTGAACATGGCCTTTGCTGGTGACTAGCAGTGGGTTAGAGGCACACATAAAATATAACAAGGGATCTGAAATTTATCATAAATAAGGAAGAGAAGTTAAACTGTGTAATGAATGAAAATAACTAGAAAATGAAGCACACATTATTGAATGGTGAATGTACTTGTTACATTAATATAAAAGGATTTCAAGTTTAACTTGAAGAGTTTTTGTTTCTGGTTGAAAGAGGTAAATCTGAACTGGTTACAAAATTTACCAAGGTCATACCTTAACAGATGGAGAATCATTCCTCTCTGGAACAGACAAGTAGGATATCCCTGAAAAACAAACAAAACCAATACCCCATGTAGGGTATCTTATTTTGGAAAATATTTGAAATAAAATTATAATGTCTGAATACTTGAGAAAGATATTTTTACTAAAAAGAAAATAAGACCAAAAGTTATATTATCACAGATAAATACCTAGAGACAAAGAAATTGACCTTAGATGCTGTGGGATGTTCTGTATGTGCTGTGGGAGCCTGTTCTTGGGTTCCTCGTGGCTTTACCCAGCAGGTCCGCATAGAGGATGATTAGGACCACAGGCCTGAGTGCAGGTGTCTGAGAGGGTCTGCACTTTGCTGTGCTGGGGGATGGTCTGTATGTCAAGTTGCTCTGATTGCTCAATAAATAAAACCTAATTGGCCATGGCTAGGCAGGAAGTATAGGCGGGACTAACAGAGAGGAGAAATAAAAGATCAGGAAGGCAGAAGGAGTCACTGCCAGTCGCCCGCCAGGACAAGCAGCATGTGAAGATGCCGGTAAGCCACGAGCCGCGTGGCAGGGTATAGATTTGTGGAAATGGACTAATTTAAGCTATAAGAACAGTTAGCAAGAAGCCTGCCACGGCCATACAGTTTGAAGCAATATAAGTCTCTGTGGTTACTTGGTTGGGTCTGAGTGGCTGTGGGACTGGCGGGTGACAAAGATTTGTCCTGACTGGGCAAGGCAGTAAAACTCTAGCTACACTTAGAAATTAAAAATACAATGTGACAGATTAAAGAAAAATAAATAATTTCAAAGATAGGAACAAGACTAAACTTGAGTAAGGCTTCCAGAGCACGTATGTATATTTACATTTAAGAAAGAGAGAAAGACAGACTTCAACACACACATACACACACACAGTTGCAAAGATAAAGCATAGTATATCACATATATATGTAATAAAAGGGGTATCTAAAAAAGATTAAAATATGAATGTAAAAATATTTACAGGGGAATTACTTAGCAAGTAATTTTTCTGGAGAAAAATGTCTCAATTGCATAAGTTTTAAGATTAAAATGGTATCAACATGGTTCAGTAAAATATGTATTCTCCAAACTATGAGTATGGCCTGTATGACACTGCTTTCTTCCCGTCTACCTGAGGCAGGAAGGTTATTTGAGACTCAATAGACCAGATTGGGCAACATGGAGACCTTGATACAAAAAAGTCCCTGTCAGGGAAAATTAAGCAAACAATGATAGAAATAAAATACTCTATGACTCATAAATTTCAGAACACCAAGGATATGCAGAAGCTATCCAAATTTCCTGAAATATTAAGGAAACCTGGAATTCTTAGAAAGAAATATAAATCAGACTTCCTAAAGTTATACTTAACAAATCAATTCTGATATTCAGAAATACGTGTTTAATGATCTGAGAAAACGTTAAAACATTTTTTTTCTTAAAGTCTAAAACCAGCCATTTTATTCATTGAGGTTAATTTTACAGGTGTTTTCAGACATCTAGGTTCTGAGGTAGCTGCCTCCCCTATGGTCTGATATTGTGTGTTTTGTGGCGGGGGGGGGGGGGACTAGGAGAGAAAAGTGTCTTAAAGTGTGTATTTTTTTTTTCTGTCTCCTAACTATACTATACTAACCTGATGCTTTTAGATTTATGGAAAACATCCCAAACCTTCCCTCCAGGGTTTTATGTACCTGTTAATACTTTAGAATTCATGGTGTTTGGAATGTAAATGTGTTCTCAATGCAGTCTCTTGCTCTAAGTGGGGTGTGTTATCAGGAATCCTGGGGTTTCACTTGATACACCATTGTCCCCAAGTCCAAGGAAAATCAAGTCAGCCGCAGTTAACAGAAGAAAATATTCTGTTCTTGCTGGTGGGGTCAGCTGGACTCTCTCTAGGCTCCCCATTGTCCTGAGTGGGCCCTCCCTTGGGCCTCCAGTCAACAGTGACCACGCTGCACCTTCTTTAATGTGTTCTTTGTTCCCAGAGTCAGGGTAAGCCTCCTTGTAATTATTCTGAATTGGTGGGACTGTGCTCCATTTGTTTCTTGAGTGTTTTATTAATTTTTTTCATTATGGAAAAAGAATATGACTACATATATCCTGGGAATAAAAATTCAAGGAAATAATCTCATCTAAGTAATTTCTGATGTCAAATCACACAATCCAGAAGGGAGGCTATAGCAAAACATAAAAAGAGTAAGTTTTATTAAAAGCCACTGCAAGTCACAGGAAATTGCAATTAGGTGGGTCTTTTGCTCTGCATTTCATAAGACATTTCCAGGAGATGGAAAAGCAGATTTCCGGCCTCTTTATGACTCAAGTACACTCAGAACACCCTGTATCTTAGTTAACAGATTTAAAATTAGAGGATGTTAATAACAAATGTTATTAAAGCATGTCCATGCGGTTTTCCTAGACAACGATGAAGCAAAGCAGAAGAGGACTGAATGGTAGACATGCCTTAGAAAGATTGTAGAAAATGTTAGTGATACAAAATGGATGATAAGTCAGACATCTGTCATAAACCCCATTACAAGGATACACAGCACCACCAATACATCAAATTGTATTTCTCTAAATTAGTGAAACACTGCCTTTGGTGAAAATTTAAAGTAATTTACAATGAAGCTGACCATACTGCACATATATATGATTGGAATGTTGGGGTCTTATCTAAATATAGGGTATATGTGTTGAGTGTGTGCACAGCCACACACTCATGTATTTCATGTCCTTTCTGTAATGGAGATGGCTATAAAGCAGAGACACATGCTCTCTAGAGGCCGATACTTTGTGGATAAAACATTTAAAACAACTGAACAGTATTTGTGGTTTTAAGAGTTTTTTTTTTTTTTCTGACTTTGTCATCACACTATCGTATTACTAAGAGTCAACACATGGTGTTGACATGTGTGTACAATTGTTTTCACATCTCTTATCTTTTGAATACCAGGCACATATTGCTGACGCCATTTTTATCCTCCATTTTGTTCCAGAAGTTTCTTCTACATGGAAGTGGTGGTCTATACTTGTGTTCTGTCTCTGTCTCACTACTGTATGTATGTCTCTAGACACGTTACTTGCCCTTTGTTTTCATTTGCATGCATTTTCATGATCTGATTGGTACTTTGTGCATCATGTTTAAATGTGATTACATTTCGGTGCTCCAGGACAGAAACCAACTCAGTGGATCCAGTGCTTGTCTCATGATTGTCACTGATATTAGGAACCTGTTGCACTTTTAAACAACAAGGATCCTACTTTAAAGCATTGTTTACTGGATATGGCTTCAGAAATTTGGGGCAACATAAAATTCAAAGTGGAATTATTGCTTCCCTGGCTAGAAGCAACTTTACATTTATTAGAAATGCCACATGCTCTCCAAAGAGTCTTCCCCAATTACCACAAAAATATGAAATTGTTCTTTCTGCACACTTTCACATTTGACCATAATTTTCTCTCTCTCTCTCTCTCTCTCTCTCTCTCTCTCTCTCTCTCTCTCTCTCTCTCTCTCTCTGTAAATGGAGAAAAATATTTTTTTCTGTGTGTGTACCTATATGTTTCTAGGAGCTATTATATTTTACAAGTTAGTGGATGAAATACAAAAAGGTTTTACAAGGAAAAGGTACCAGTCTAGAGATGTGGCTCAGTAGCTGATCACAAGCATAGCATGTACAAGGTCCTAGCCTTGATCTCATCAACAAACAACAGCAGTAAAAAACAAACAAACCATAATAATATCTAATGAGTAACAAATATGAGTTCATGTCTATATATTGTCAGCTTTTAATAGCTGGTTTATATTAGTTGACTGATAGTAATGATTTAAATTTTAATTATTATGTCATTTATGTGTGTGGGTGTTTTACTTGCATGTAAGTCTATGCACCATATGCATGCAGTGCTGCTTGCAGAGGCCAGAAGAGGGCAGTGAGTCCCCTGGACAGGAACTGCAGAAGGTTCTGAACCACCATGTGGGTGCTGGAAATTAAATCTGGATCCTATGGAAGAGCATTCAGCACTCTTAATCAATGAGCCATCCCTCCAGCTCCTAATAACAAAGTTTAAGAAAATGAATCTACTCAGCTTTCATGAACACGTTAGTCAGAATGTGCCCTGAGAGCTTGCTGTTTCCAAGTATCTTAGTGGACATGCCCCCAAATATCATATTTACCTACAGAGAAAAAAAATCTTTTCAGAGGTAAAACTTGTTTCTAATATAAGGCTTACACACATTTTTGGCCTATTTTTTTTCTAGAATCTTCATTATGCCAACTTCTGTCTAATAACAAGGAAAACAAATCTCAGAGGTGAGAAATCACTGACTGGGAGGAGATGAGAGTGAATGTTACAAGACCTAGATGTGGTTCTGTGAGCCTTCATCTCTGGGGATGGGCTCATGTGAGATTGGTTTTATCTTCCCTGAGGAAACTAAGACAGTTGTAGGACTTCGCCGTGAGGAACACTGGGTAGAATGAGTTTAGATGAATTTCAGAGATGGACATAGAATTGTTGATACCATGAGGTAGTGGGTTCATGACTTCAGACCCATAAGGTGCTTGGAAAAGGCCTTTGAGACTGCAGATCTGGAAAGCATCAACACACCTCAAGGCACATTTGCGATGTGGAAAAAGAAAGAACTATTGTTCAGAAAGTGACATGATACCACAGATTGACTTGGAGGTAGTGGAGTATAAGTGGTGGACTTGTGTCTCCTCCTAGAAATGATTGGAAAAACATCCCACTCACCAGACGCTATGATAAATTTCCATGTGGCCATTTATAATTTATTCTTAACTGAGTTACTGGAGTTTTTCCCACACACATTTATTTTGCCTCACACTGTTTGACATTTCCATGTAGAAGTCTCCAAGAGTCTTTGTATTTGTCCTCATTTTCCAAAATAAGAGAAAAAATGTAATTTTAACCTATTCCCTGGGTAAATAAATATACATGCAAATCAGCAGCAACAAGGCAGAGTTTTACAAATGCTTGTTCCATCATTTCCAGCCTAGATGCCATTCTGGTTTCCCTTACCAGCCCAAAGACCCTGGCTTAAACTCTGGCAGACACTGAGTTCCTCTTTGGGAAAGTGAAGATGAGAATAATTCACATTTATAAGGATTAAACAAATAGAACAATTAGCAAAGTGCTTGCCACCTAATGTGTATCTGACACGTTAAATATTACTGTGGCCTCCTTTTAGATCTACATATTCACAGTCTATATCCATAAATAAGAATGCAATGCATATGATATGTAGACTCCAGGAGGAGTGTACAGAAATAAGAGTGTAAAGAATTCAAGGCATACAACATCCCAAGCTGGCCTGTACTTTTGCAAAGTGAATGTAGCAGGTGCCTGAGGAAAGAATTTGGGATGCCTCACAAATTTTCAATTTGAAAGGAAGTCAAGAGCTTCCAATAACATGCAATTTATTTGGAACAAGATGATAAATTATGTTTCTTCCTTCTCTCCTCATACTTTAAATGACAGAAGAAAATGTTAGGGGAAATAAGTTAATGATAGGTGCAGAGAAAGAATGGATAACTTCATTAAATAGAAAGTTTTTAAAAATTTTCCATTAAATGAAAAATGGCTGTAGAATGAAGGAAACAACTAAACGGGGGGGGGGGGTTGGGGGGCATAGCCTAAAATATAGGTTATGGGGCTGTTTGTATTTCCAACAGGAACTCCCCAAATTCAGGAGGAACCAGAGAAGTCCAGGAACAAGCATTGGGAGTGTTAGTGAAAGACTAAGCTTAACAATGACCTCTTGTTTATTTATACACACTCAGGGCTTAAAGACAGCACTGTTCTTGCCCAGCATGAAGTCCCTTGAGAAAGAGAAGAATCAGCTGGAGACTGGTCTTGGTTTTCAGTTTTGGGGTAGAGAAGCTGAATGAAGTTGGACTCCTATACTGATTACTTTCCTCCTTGAATGAAGCTGTAACTGCAAGGCTTGGCTTGGTTGGTCTCATTCAAAAAAAGCAACTGCAAATGTACAGCATAGCGAGCCGTTAATGTAGAGCCACAGGGAGAGTCCAGACTTCGTGTCTAGCAGCAAAGCCTTTTGCACCCCACATTTCTCTGTGTGAACTTTCTGCCCAGTAGTGGCAGTGATTAGTAGAGCATACTGCTCTTCAAGAAGACCCAACTTCAGTTCTCAGCGTCCACACCAGGCAGCTCACAAGGACCTGTAGCTCCAGGCAGAGCAGATCAGATGCCCTCTTCTGATCTCTGCAAGCATTTGGCTGGCTCTAAACTCTTTAGGTCTCCCTCATTTGCTTCCTGAGTACTATGATTACAGGGTGGCATCACCACACCATACTAACACCTGGCTTTTAATGTACATATTTTTAAAAAGCCAATAATTGAAAGGATACTTATTGATATATAAACATACATACTTACTCCAGAAGCAATGAAATTCATAGTAAAATTTAGTATTTATCAAGAATTTGTGTTACCCACAGGAAGAATTTATTTTACTTCTTCCCTAAAAATCACTATCCTTAAAAATAAATTGTGAATGAAATAATTTCAGGAGCAAAATCTTTTAGCATCTAAGGTAGAATACATGAATATTTGGAAAATATGTGTATAGAAAGAATATATATACAGGGAAGATATGTGTACAAGGAGGATATATGTGTGTATAAGGGAGACTATATTATTTGCCTTTAATTTTACAAGTCATTTTTGTATTAAATTGAATGGGAAGAATAAACCTCAAGGAGGTATTTCTAGAACAGTGAGGAACCCATTGGGTTCTTTTCATTTACAAACGCCCCTTTCTGCTTAGCCCTAAAAGTTAGAAAAAAAAAATCAGTCAGCCAAAATCACAGCTTTTTTTTCTATAATTTGTGTGCACGGCATGACCCCAGGTCAGCAGCAGGCACTCATCCCCTCCTCATTCATCTACAAGCTCCTGAGCTGATCTCCTGTGAATCCCCAATGGTCCCTAGATTGTACTACTTTGTATTTTCATTCAACCAATTTTTTGTTGTTGCACTGTTGTATTGTTTCTCACTGTGTTTGTTACTGTTTTCTTCAGATTGAAGTATCTAGTTCATGGTTTTGGCTCTGTACAGCTGGGTGAAAAATTATAACCACCCTGAAAACGACTTCGAATCTATCTGCTACCATTTTCTCAGGTTCATGCAGGTTCAGTTGCACTTCCTGTTCAGTTGTATACCTTGGCATGCAGTTTATTCAGCCAGGAACAGAGCGAGGCTGTCCAGGGCAGGAGAAACTCCTATTCCCATTCTGTTGTTTACTGCTGCTAGTGGAGACCAGGAAGATGAGAGACACTGCAGGAGGCTGATTGTGTGTGATTTCCAGGCCAGGGAGGTTTGGATAGCATTCAGAGAAGTATTCAAAATCTTTTGGTGTTTATCTGCCTTCATGGACCACCTTCTTAGGCCCATTTATTTCCAATGATGGCATGCATCCTAACCAATTTCCCTCTGGGTTTCTATGGAATAAGTTGATCTTGGTAGGATTTCTGAAATAAGTACTCTATTTGGTAATAAATATTTAGACAAAATTGAGAATGAGGGTCCCATCAAAGAGTTTTAAGGGAAGTTAAAAATATTTGTGTAAGAAGTCACCATCGTTTGAAAGTCATATCAGTTTGATTTACTAACAAGGTTATTTCAAGTATCACTGAAGGCCAACCATTTACAAGTCAGATATTGGATAGCAGAGAGTTCCATCCAAAGGTTGTCACATCTATCTTCACTTCAGCCTTAAAGCATTGGGGGCACTGATAAATTTATTTAACCACACACTAATTTTGTGATGATTTTCATTTAACCATGTAATGACAATTCACTCTGTATTCTATAATTTTCATAGATCAAAAAGATTCAGGTTAGCAATGGTTGTTATCAAGGAAAAAAATCAGAATCATTGGTGGAGATATTTTGTGGACAAAAGACTAGAGATGCCTATCCAGTAAGTCTTTTGATGAGTTGTCCAAGTAATACATGGATTGAAAATCTTACTATTTAATTTGAAGCAAAATGTTATAGCCTAAAATCTTGTATAGCAAGTTAATGTTTCTTTCAAACCAAGTTGGTTCTGATAAACACTTGTGTTAGCCAACAAAGAAATACTATACCACTATCACTCATTAAAAAGGTTGAAGTAGTTTCATTCATTAACCTACAAAATTCACGGTTTCATTTTTCTTTACATCTGAATAGTATTCCATAGTATATAAGTACCACATTTTCATTATGTATTCATTCCTTGAAGGGCATTTAGATGGTTTCCATTCCCTAGATATTGTAAATAGAGAAACAATGAACATGGCTGAGCCAGTAACTGTGGAATGGGATGCCCAGTCCTCTGGGTATGTGCAAAGGAGTGGTTTAGCTAGATCAAATGGGAGATTAATTTTTAGTTATTTTCCCCCAAAGATTCTCCACACTGATTTCCAGAGTGACTGTACCAATTTGCATTCCCACAAACAATGAGTAAGAATACTTTTATTCATATTCCCTCATCATATGTTGTTCATTGTTTTGCTGATCTTTGCCATTCTGGCTAGGGTAAGATTAAATCTCAAAGCAGTTTTGATTTCCATTTCCATAAATGCTAGAGATGATGAAATAAATTTTGAGATATTTCTTAGTTATTGTCTTTCTTCTTTGAGAACTCTTTATTCAGGTCTCAGACCAATTTTTAATGGTGTTTATTGTTTGTTTCCATTTTAAAGTTCTTTACGTTCTTTTCCATTCTGCAGACATCTTCTTTGTAGATGTAACCAAGCATCTTATTAAATAAGAAACATAGAACCAATGCAAAGAAGAAAGCCAAGAGATCAGAGCTAAGAGCCTTACCCTGCAGCTAGCCTCTTAAGGCAAGAGACCTCTCCGAAAGAGAGCTACTTCCTGTGTGTTTGTCTTTACATAGTCTTTCTGTTTTGCCTTCTCATTGGTTGTAAACCCAAACACGTGACTACCTCATCACTGCCTGTAAGTACAGCCCTCCAGGTCTTAAAGGCGTGTGTCTCCAATGCTGGCTGTATCCCTGAACACACAGAGACTTACCTAGTTCTGCCTACCAAGTGCTGGGATTATAAGCATACACCACCGTCCTGATTTCCTATGGCTTGCTAATAGCTCTGACCCCCAGGCAACTTTATTTATTAACATACAATTAAAATCATATTTCAGTACAAATAAAATACCACCATATTTTCCCTTTTCTATTTTAATAAAAAGAAAAAAAGAAAAAGGTTATAACTAACATAAGAAAAACTATATACAAAAGTACAATAACTATATACAATATATACAAGTAATAAATACTTAAACAATGTCTAGTCCATTTGTATTTGACAAATCAGAGAAAATAATTCCACTATCTATCCTATTTTGGTAATTCCAAAATGTATCTAATTCACTTTCTATCCTAATTAATCTTCAACTATAACTAACTAAACTTCAACTCCCTCAGAGACCCAAGAAGGAAATAATATTAGCTAACAAAAATAAAAACAGGAAGTACATGCAAGCAACTTCCAAAAAATTTGTGAGTTGACAGAAACAGCCAGCTGCCTGGACAGTCACCTGAGGTTTCTCTGCAGTGCTGGGGCATCATCTTCAGCTTATAGGCTTAGTGTATCTGACAGAGTCATTTGTGAAGTAGGATGTACACAAGGTCAACAGGTCAACCTCACATTGGGTGAGAGCAGTCCATGTACCAGAAACACCTGAATTCCACTAGTGTCATGTCATGATTCAGGATTTTAAATTCTGGAAATTGTTGACAGTTTTTGAATTCAGCTGTCCAATCTTCTTTGCTGTGTATATATGGCTTCATCTCAGCATCACGTTCTTCTTCACATCCCTCTATTAAATGCCAGTCTACTATTGAGAGGCGTGAGCTTAGTTACTCTTCAACAATAACTGTTTCAGCTGCTGTTCCATTGCACATTGGAAGCCATCAGCCCACTGCCTGTTTAGCTGCCTTCGAAGCAAAGGCTACTGTACCTTTTCCGGATTGCAAAGGCCACTTCAGGGATGGTGCCATATTGTCCTGGCCTCAGAAGATGCCTTTTGATAAAGCCATAACCACACTTGTTTTGGCAACAATCAGTAGTCCTTTGTTTCATGTTCTGTCTGTCCATTTTGTCCTGTTGATTCGAGGATACTTTGTTGTCCAGTGGCTAACTTTTGCCACAATGAAAGTTAACTCCATATGCAGTTTCTTCAATGCCCATATTTTCTCTGAAGTAGATTGGTACTGCCAGGAGCTGACATGTCTCAAAAAAAGAAAACTTTCTAAGTTATTAAAACATTTTAAATGCCATATTCTGTAGATCTCTGAAGGGTTTGAAGATGACCTGTGTATCTAAAATATATCTGCTCAATTTTAAAAACATATCTAATATGACTATAAGTTCTATTGTAATGTCTAACTACTAACTTTCATTTCTTTATATTCTAATAGTTGGTAATAATAACATTCAAGGATCAGATAATTGCATTACATTGTTAAATGAATGGTATAAATACAATTAGAAATATACATATAGCATTTTCTAACAATATCAATTTCAAATTTGTATACAATATTAAACAATCCAATCCAATGTAAAGTATTTAAAACTAGTAATTGTCTTTTTCTTCTTTTCTTTTCTTTCTTTCTTTTTTTTAAAACAAGAACCTCAAATCTAATCTCCTTTGCTTAGCCTTTTTCCTAACCCTTGACAAAAACTTGTAAACAACACCTCTAAACAATGAAAATTATCCCAGACCCAAAACCCATTTAAAAGACCAAAAAACCACCTGCCCCACATCACCTCTTTGGGAATGTGGGCATCGTATTCTTAAAATTGCTTCCTGCTGGGTATGGGCGAAGTTATCTTTATCCTGAAAGAAAAATTTTAGGTTAATTGTCAAATTCCAGGAAAGGTAACTATATTCTTCATTATTATCCAGTCTGTGTATAATGCCAAAATTCAGGGTTTATCTCAAGTCCTTATTCAAGTAGTCTTTGAGACTGGATCATCTCAGCTAGTCATCTCAAAATTGCTCTGAGCACCTTGTAGTTCAAAGCTGATCTGCAGATGATGTTTGTCAGCTTAGTGACATTAGTATTGTCCACATGGAATTGTTGTTGTTGTGGGGCCACAGCTTCTTCCTGGAGACTTCAGTTGATATTAGGCCTGGCCACAATTTCCCGCAGAAAACTGATAAGAGACTCGAACACAAAGACATATATATGCAGCTAACTGAAGCCTTTTTTCTAGAATTAGTTAGTACTCTATATGACAATTCATATCTTAACAAAGTTTAAAATGATAAATTGCATTTTTTTAAATGTGCACAGAAGATTTTTAGTTTTAAGAAGTCCACTTACCAGTTGCTGGCCTTAATTTGTGGGCAAATGGACTCCTATTCAGAAAGTCCTTTCCTACACCTATGTCATGTAGAGAACTATGTTTTCTTCTGTCAGTAGTCTCAGGTTTCACATTTATGTCTTTGATCCATGTGAAGTTAGTTTCTGTGCAAGATGATAGATATGGATCTAATTTCATCCTTCTGCATGTGTACATCCAGTTTCCCCAGAACTGTTTCTTAAAGATGCTTTCTTTTCTCAACACTATGTTTTGGCATTGTTGTTAAATATGAAATGGTTGAACTTACGTGTACTAATGTTTGAATATTTGATTTTTTCCATTGGTCTAAATGTTTGTACCAGTACCACATAGATTTTATTACTATGCCTCTGTAATCTATCTATCTATGTATCTATCTGTCTATCTATCTATATCTATCTATTTATATCTATATCTATCTATCTATCTATAGATAGATAGATAGATAGATAGATAGATAGATAGATAGATAGATACAGATAGATATAAAGGCCCTGTGTCTAAATAGAACAGTACAAGAAAACATACAAATTCAATCCACAACTAAAAGCAGCCTTCATTTTATATGTTCAATGTACATCTATTGGTGAGTTCTCTCCATGTGAGTTCTGAGGTTCAAACTCAGGTCTTCAGGCTCTAGCAGCAAGCTTCTGTACCTTCTGAGCCATCTTATCAACCCACATTAAGCAGTAACTGGTTGAATATTCCTAGACATCATAGTTGATTCTTAAGTGAGTACATAATTCACTGAGTAACTAGAGAAAATGGCATAATTCTTTTTTAGATATCATTAGAAAAGTAACATTCCTTTTCTTCTGAGATTGACAGTGAATACATAATTCACTGTGAATAACTAGAGAAACTGGCATAATTCTTGTTTGGATATCATTAGAAAAGTAACATTCCCTTTCTTCTGAGACTGACAGCCTGGCACAATGAGAGCTCGTGGTCATCTTTGATGAAGCTAGATGTGTTTGCATTAAAACAAAACAAAAGCCACACACCAGTACCACAGAACAGGAGACACTACATAGGAAGGTCACACAGTCCTTTGAGCTTGGCTGTAGCTGAAGACCACACTGGGACTTTGCCATTGCACTAGGAAGTCAACATTGCATGATTTTGCTCCTTTAAGGTATGCTGCATTTGTTTTCTGTCATCTTCAATGATGACTATCCTACGTCATGAAGGCTATACAGATTCAAAATGCGGAAATATTTTATTTTATTGGAACACAGAACACTAAATGACCAAACACTAAAAGGGGGACATTTTTCCACTTACAGACTAGTCCTTCACAATATATTTTTACATGGTTAAAAGAAATTACTGACTTATAGGAACTGAGGAAGCATTTCACCCCTGCCTAATGACAATCCAGGTCATAATTTCAGGCTATGTGAATTTCTATCATGTTGGCTTTGGAGATGGTGCTCTGGAAAGCCTTCAAGACTGGATCACTTCCTCCCCTCGTGCTCAGTCACTGGGGAGATCTGTAGTGGTCTTGGGTAGACCTAGAGTCCTGCTGATGTGGTTGAACTTCAGGAAACTCTGCACTAACTCTATTGAACCAGACACATGAAAAGTTCCCCCACAGAATGATGTGATGATATGTAGACAACTGTAGTATTCATGTGTATAGAATCTGCAAGGATCGGTGAGGAGATACCAGGATAACAGAAACTTTAATAGATAACCCAGATGGCATGATAAGGCTAGAACACAGCAGCACATGATACTTAAGCAAAGGGCCCCTGTGTTGGCTAGGAAAGCCTTCCTGGCAAGGGCAGTATGGTTTAGGGCTTAGCTGCTCATCATTTTTCATGTTACTGTTTGTTCTGAGACAATTCACTTATTTGAATAGGCCTCTTGTAGGATTAGAGGGGTACACATAAAAAAGTTTAGCTATATGAAATAATCTCATAGTCAGTGGGTAGAACTATCAGGAATAAAACCTCAACTCAAACTCCATCATCCACATTTCTTATGTCTTTAATTAAAAAGCTATTAGCTTTTTAATTAATCTAGAGCTCTAGCTTTGCAATATATAACTGTAAAAAGAAACCCATTAGAAGACTGAGAAACAAATGTGAGCAAGATTTATTTGTCTACATATCATATGCAATAAGTACATTTATTCTGCAAAATATATGCATCTATGTTTGTATTTAACCATCCATCTGGCTTTCTACTTGAGAAAGATGACAAACAGTTTGCTGAAAGAAAATAACCATTCTATTTAGAAATATTTGTTATTAGTAAAGAAAGTTGGGCAGGTATGTTCTAGGCCTGCTCTGAACTTGTTTAAATGGATCATAAAAGAATGACTATGACTCTGCAAAGCAGAGACATCCCAATGCACTGAGTTAGGAGGCAGGCTTTTCTTTTGATTTCTACTGGAGATTTGTGAGACATGATCCTGTACCAAGGCCAGACAAAGAACAATTTGTTCTATTGCTGTTTTACTTCATCAACAGTTTCATAAACACACCATTGTCACATTGCTATTTAGTGAATCATTAATACAACATATACTTTTTGAGTATTTCTTATGTCCCAACTGTTGTTAGACTGTGGGTATATAATGGTTAAAATAAATATCGAAAAGTCAGTTTATAGTTAAAATGGAATAAATAGGGACTAAAATCCACCATAATAACAAGTATGCTAGTACATGAATAAAAACAGTGCTATAAGGGACTGTTGTGAGGACAGCGTTTTGAGGAAGGATGCACTCACTTGGAGATTTTTAAGTCTAGAAAAAGTTTGCTAGCCAAAGAGTTCTTTACACTTTAGAGTTTCCAGAAAATATGTACCATTGAATTATTTGATTTTATTTTCAAAGCTGAAGAGGGACAGTGTCCATGTTTTTATTGTATTCTTGTGGAAGTTATGAAAATTGATTTTTTTTTCTTTTTCATATGGAAATCATGTCAAAAGTTTTAAAAAGGACTATTTTTGTTTCAAGACTTATCATACACATTTAACACTGTATCTCTTCAATTATATATATATATACATATATATGTATATATATGTATATATATATGATCTTTTTGCTGATATCTACAAGATAAAACTGTGTTTGCTCAGGAAATAAGAAATAAGAAAAAGAGACCCATGGGCTAGAACTTTTATTAATTTCTACAAGATGAAGTATAATTCAGACTCAGTTTAGATATTCGGCTAAAGCCTGTCATTTGCAGTAGGAAAGGAACATAAATGTGGGTAAGACATGTTTTCCATACAGAAAATGCATATGTACATAGTATTGCATTTATATATGCTATATGTGTTATGCCTATCTAACATAGTTATCAATTATATGTGCTATAAGTGTTATGCCTATCTACATAGTTATCAATTGTATGTGCTGTTTGTGTTACGCCTATCTACATAGTTATCAATAAATCAGCCTGTCACCACCTGGCATTTGCTAAGAGTATTTAGAAAGTTGATAGAGTTTCAAGGAGGTCAAATCACCTCCATGTTTGTAAGATTTTATTTATGAAATGAAAATCTAGATATCTTGGTGAACAGAAATGAATTCCAATCCTCATTCTTGATGTGTCTAGGCAAATAAAACAACCAAAAACTTAAAAATGAGTTTCTTTGCCTTCCTGCTGCAACTCAACAAAATTAAGAGAAGAAAAATCAGTCAACCTTCATGGTCTGGATATAAATAGAGAACACATATTTAGGTGTGTGGACAGAGGACAATGGGCAGAGAAAAATACTAAGTGATATTATGAACAACAAGTCTGTTTCCAATTCTTACTTGTTCGTATGGTTTAATTCCAAGCTGTTGGTTTGGAAAAAATGCAGAGTTTTTGTTATCCAACAAAAACAGAAGAGCTAAGTTGGGGCAGAGTTCATGTTTCAAAGTGAATAGAAAGATTTTTTTAATACAGTAGGTAGGAAGCAAGGGGAAAGAGTCACGAGCAATAATTTAGAAGATTAAGGCTGATGTCTTCAAAGAGAAATGTCTTATGTATTAATGGAGTTTTAGGATATAAAGGTACTTTGATATCCTGACCAGCTGTAAGGATTTTCTTATATATTTCTACAATGCATTAAGAAAGACATATCAACTCACTTCTATGGACTTCCCTTTCATTTTCTTATAGGTTAAAAATAAACTCAGGGAATAGTGATTAAAATAATTAATAAGAATTGAGAGACACATAGAATATGCAGAGAAACAAACATAAGGGGTACCGATGTAACTATTACATGACTACAGCATCTCTATCACTTCCTGGTAGAACTCGTATTGCTACATGTGTGGAATTTCATTCCTATTCTCAACCATAGCATGTAACCACTCTGAAATTAATGTCATGTTCTTCGTAGGTTATAGCTCTGTTTAGGTTTTCTCCATATATCATGGCATAATTTCTACAATAATCAGATTTTAGATGAGATCTACATGAGCAAACAAGGGATGGGGGTGAAATAAAGGGCAGGGAATGGGGAATGAGAACATGAGGGAATGGGAGATTTGAGCTGGAATAGGAGCAGAGTGGGAGAGCAAGGAAAGAGATACCATGATAAATGAAGACATCATGGGAATGGGGAGAAGCAGGGTGCTAGGGAAGTTCACAGGAATCCACAAGGATATCCTAGCCTTAGACTACTACTAATAATAGTCGAGAGGGTGCCTGAATTGGTCTACTCTGGTAATCAGATTAGTGAATACCGTGACTGTCATCATAGAGGCCTCATCCAGTAACTGATGGAAGCAGATGTAGAGATCCATGGCCAGGCACCAGGCCAAGCTCCAGGAGTCTAATCAATGAGAGAAAGGAGGGATTCTATAAGCAAGGGACATCAAGATCATGATGGGAAAACGTACAGCGACAGCCAGCCAAACTAGTGGAAACGCATGAACTGTGGACCAATAACTGTGGAGCCCCCATGGTCCTCTGGATAGGCGAGACAGTTTTTTGGTTGAACTGTTTAGGGGGCCCCCAGGTAGTGGGATTGGGATGAGTCCCGGGTGCATGAGCTGACTTTTTGGAGCCCATTGTCTATGGTGGGACACCTTGCACAGCCTTGGTACAGGGAGGAGGGGCTTGAACCTGCCTTGACTGAATATACCAGGCTCTGCTGACTCCACATGGGAGACCTTGCCTTGGAGGAGGTGGGAAAGGGGGGGGGTGATTTGTGGGTGGAACCCTGGGGGGCAAGAGGAGGGAGGAGAGGGGGATTTGTGATTGGTATGTAAAATGAATAGAAAGTATCTTAATAAAAAAATTTAAAAATCAGATTTTCTTTCCACAATTGGATGGCTAAATTGAATAACTAAAAATATATATTAATTCCCTATATATTGAAGTGATTTTTCCAATCAATTTCATCTGCCTTTACTTCCAATACCATCTTGTTGATGAACTGACATTGACAAGGTTTTCCCAAGACACTTAGATTCATTTTTGTTGAAACAATGTCTCTCCCCACTTCATGCATGAGCACAGGCAATTATCAATTCAATTTGAGGGCTGCAGTAACAAATGCATCTGCTATATTCAGGACTGAGAAGACATACATCAATTGCAGGGATGCAGTTTACTATGGGAGATGAAAGTTCTGACCCACTTACTTCAATAGTAGTAAACTGTTAATCTATATCCATTTTACTCAGTTCTGTTAAAAAATATTTTAATGGAAACATCCCACTTAGTACTGTGTGTTCCCATCTCTCACTCTCTGCATACTGTACAGTTGTGGGTCTCTGTATTTGTTCCCATCTACTGCAGTTGGAAGCTTGGATTTCATCTCATGGAGTTGACCTAAAATACAATCAATTGGTTATATCCACAATTTTTGTTCTACTATTGTACCAGCATATCATTTTGGCAGACTACCATTGTATGTCCAAGTATTGTTTCACTCAGAATGACTGTTTTCAACTCTATCCATTTATCCACAAATTTAATAATTTGATTATTCCTAGTACCTGAATAATATTCCATGGCATATACATATCACATTTTTATTATTTATTCATCTATTGATGGACATCTAGGCCGTTTCCATTTCTGACCATTCTGAATAAAGCATAAATAAACACGAATGAGCATGTATTTCTGTCATAGGATGTAGAAACTATTAGATATATGCCCAAGAGTTGCAATGCTGAATTATGTTTTAGATCTATTTCAGGCCTTTTGGAAACCACACTGATTTCCATAGTAGCTGCACCAGTTTGCACTCCCATCAGCAGTGAATTAGTGTTTCTCTTTCCCCACACCTACAACATCTACTTCTTTCTTTGATCTTGACCATTTTGATGGGAGAAGATGAAATCTGAAAGTACTTTTAATTTGAAAATTTCCTAAAGGCTGTTGAAAATTATATGTTGAAAATCTGATGTTGAAAATTTTTAAAATGTTTCTTAGCAATTATATTTCATATTTTGAAAATTCTTTGTTTAGTTCCATGCCCTATTTTTAAAATTGACTGTTTTCTTGGTGTTTATTTATTTATTTATCTTAGCTATGTGTATTTTCTATATACTAACCATTTGTCAGATGTGTAGCTGGCAAAGGTCTTTTTTTTTCTCTTTCTGTGAGCTGCCTCTTCACTTAAATAATGGCATCCCTTGTTGTACAGAAGTTTGTGAATCCCAATTATCAGCTGCTGCTCTTAATACCTGTTCTATCAGAGTTCTGTTCAAAAAGTCCTTTCCTGTGCCAATGGACTTAAGCCTATTCTTTGCTTTTTCATCTGGCAGATTCAGGCTATCAGCTCTTATGTTGTAGTCTTGGATCCATTTGTAGTTGAGTTTTGTGCAGGGTGAGAAATAAGGATCTATTTTCATTATTCTACATGTAGCTATTCAGTTTGACCAGCACCATTTGTTGAAGATGCTGTCTTTTCTCCAGTGTGTATTGTTGATCTTAATGAAAAAAAAAAAAAAATCTGGCGGCTGTAAGAGTATGGGTTTATATGTAAGTCGTCATTTCTATCCCACCAATGTATGTGTCACTATATATCTATATCTTCATCTTTGTCATTAAATAAGTCTATTTAAATAATTTATTTTTATTTAACTTTGAATATATATGTATATATCCATTTTTGTTTCTTTGTTTACTATAAATCTACAGTATAATTTAGAATTTGAGATAGTGATATGTCCAGCAGTCTTCTTAAAATTCAGGATTGTTCTGTCTATCCTGGGTCTATTGTGTTTCCAGATTAAATTTAATATTTTTTTTTCAATTTCTGTGAAGAATTACAGTGGAATTGTGATGGGGGTTTCCTTGAATCTGTAATTGCTTTTGGTAAGATAGCCACATTTACAATGTTAATCTTCTTAATCAATGAACACAGAAGATCTTTCAATCTTCTGGGGTCTTCTTCAACTTCTTTATTCAGTGTTTTAAGGATTTTATTGTAGAGTCTTTTACTTTCTTGGATAAATATATTCCAAAATTATTTTGACAATTGTAAAATATATTTCTTCCCTGAATTCTTAGCATGCTTGGCATTTGTATACAGGAAAGTTAGAGCATTTTGTTTGATAATTTTGTATCCTGATATTTTGCTCAATATGTTTATTAGCTGTAAATTTTCTTATGGAACCATCAGGGTCTTTTATGTATAGAATCACATCATCTAAAAGAAAGCATACTTTGACTTCTTCCTTTCCTATTTGTATTGCTTTGTCTCCTTCTCTTCTTTTGCTGCTCTAGCTATGATTTCAAGAACTATATTGATTTGAGCAAGAGGGAAAGATGATGGACTCCCTTGTCTTGTTCATGATTTTGGTAGACATGCTTTGAGCTTCTCTTTATTTATGAGAGTGTTGGCTGTGGGCTTGATGCATATTATCTTTTTGTTTATATATGTATCCTCTATCACTAGACTCTCCAGAACTTTGATCATGAAGGGATATTGAATTTTGTAAAAGCTTTTTCATAAGATGATCAGTTGATTTCTGTCATTAAATCTATTTATATAGTAGATTACTTGTATTGATTTATATTTATTGAAGCATGCCTTTCTCTATGGGATGCAGCTGAGTGGATCAAAGGTTGATAATCTTTTTTTATGTGTTCTTGAATTCAGTTTACAAGTATTTTATTGAGAATTTTTGCATCTATGTTCATCAGAGACCTTGGCTTATAATTTTCTCTTTTTGGGGGGTGGGCACTTTGAGTTGTGTATCAAGGTTATACTAGCTTCATAAAAAACATTTAGAAATGATCCTTCCTTTTCTGTAATGTAAGATAATTTGAGAAGTGTTGTCTTTAGTTATTCTTTGAAAGTCTGCTAGAATTCTGCATTGAATCCATCTGGCTCTGAACTTTTAATTGACTTGGAAATGTTTAATTGCTTCATTTTTATCATTAAATAAGTCTATTTAAATCATTTTTTTATTTAAATTTGAGTGTATATATATATATATATATATATATATACATATATATCCATTTCTTTTAGATTTTCAAGTTTAGTGACCACATTTTAATGAATGCCCTATGATTCTCTGAATTTCCTCAGAGATATGTTCTTTTATCTTTATTTTTATTAATTTACATCCTTTATTTTTCATTAGGTTAATTTGGCTAAATTATTGTTATCTTTTTCAAAGAAATCTATTGATTTCATTGATTCTTTGTATTCCCTAATTTTTATTATCTCTCCCAATCTACTTTAGGTGCTAGTTTTACCAAGACCTTCAAATGCATCATTAAGTTGTGCATTCAAGGTCTCTTTAGCTTTTTTAAATTTAAACACACACTGCTATAAATATTTTTGCTAGTACTGTCCTCACTGCGTCCCATAGATTTTGGTATGTTACATTTTTACTTTTATTTAATTATAGGAATCTTCAAAAATTCTTTGAGATTTCTCCATGAACCAATTGAAATTCAGCAGGATTTTGTTTAGTTTCCATACTTTCTGTAGATTCTATTGATGCTTATAGTCAGCCTCATTCAATTGAGTTGAGAGAGAAGTCAGGATATGAATTTAGTTCTCCTGTATTTGTTGAAATGTGTTTTGTGTCCTAACATTTGGTTAATTTTTTTAAAAAATTATTTTATTTTTGGGAGAAAATCCATTAGTGTTTGGAGTGTTGTAGGTTATTAAGTCCATTTGATTTGGGATGACTTTTAACTCCAGAGTTTCAGTTTATTTTCTCTCAGATTACCTGTGTGTTTGTTAGAGTTAAGTATTGAAGTCGCCATGATCACTATGAAGTGATTAGTCAATGATTTTTAGATTTAACAATATTTTTAATGAAATTAAGTGTCTCTGTATTTGGTGCATTTATATTTAGGATGATAATGTCCTATTGGTGAATTTTTCCTTCATTGAGTATAAAATGTCCCTCCTTGTTTTTTTCTGATTAGTTTTGGTAGGAAGTCTATTTTTGTTAGATATTAGAATAACTATATTTGCTTGTCTCTTACTTCCATTTGCTTGGAATTTTTTCCTATACTTTTACCCTCAGTTGCTTTCTATAATTGATTGTGGTGTGTGTCTTGGAGGCAGCAAAAATATGTATTCTGTTTTTTAATCCAACCTGTTAGTCTATGTCTCTTTATCAGAGAGTTGAAAACATTAAGAGTAATGATGAAAAATGTGTATCTTTTCTCTCTTTTTGTTGTGTGTGGTGTTCAACCTTCTATTCATACCTAAGTGGTCCTTTCAGTATCTACCATAGAACTAACTTAATGGTCATAGTTCTTTAAATCTGTTTTAGTCATGGAAAGTTCCTTTTTCCTTCAATTACAACTTCTATTTTTTTTTCTGGGTGTAATACTCTGGGTTGGTATCTTTGATCTTTCAGAACTTGTAGAAAAACAGTCCATGCCCTTATTGTGTTCAAAATCTCTATTGAAAAATCAGCTAATATTCTGGTGGGCATGCCCTTATATGTAATGTAATCTTTCTCTCTTGCAGCTTTACACATTCTTTCTTCATTCTATACATTAGTGTTTTGAATATTATACGATACGTGGAATTTCTTTTCTGGACCTGACTACTTTGTGTTCTGTACTCCTCCTGGATCCTGATAGTCATTTCTTTCCTTAGATTAGTGAAGTCTTTGTCTATCTTCTATGCCTTTCATTCATAATTTTGGTCTTTTTATGGTCTTCTAGTTTTGACTGAGATAGCTCTGAAACACTCTTTATTCTTTTAATTGGTAAATATTTATCTATTAAAATTATTTATGTTTTTACATTAGCTTGCAAAGTGACTAATGGTTTCTGTCTGACTTCTTCACACGTCGTTCAGTTTATTTTCTGTACATGCAATGCCCCTTGTTCTTCCTTACTCATCTTTTGGCCACTCCTAATCATGCTGTACTCCTTTGTCCTCATGATTTCCTGTTCATTTATATATCACATATTCTAATGCCTCCTCTCCTAAAGCCTGTTCCCCACACCCCATCTCATGGGCTCCTTCCTAGTTTCCTGGTTTGAACTCACACATATTCCCACATCAATAAACATATTTAACAATTAGAAACTAGGATTTACATGTGAGAAAAATCTATGCATTATATGTCTTTCTGAGCCTGTGTTACATAACAATACACTTATTTTCTGGTTCTATCCACTTTTCTAAAAATTTCCTAATTTCCTTTTTGTTTAGAAGTGAATAAAATGTTACATGTAAATATAGCACATTCTCATTAACAGTTGGTATACATCTTAACTGATTTAATTTTCTTATTATTATGCAAAGAGTACTATGCCAATCAGTATTTGTCAACTTGTGACTAAATGGAGTCACCTGGAAGGAGAGAACCTCAACTAACAAACTGACTCTATCATATTGACCTGTGGCATGTCCTTGGGACATTTTCTTGATTGCTAACTGGTATAGAAAAGTCTAATCAAATATAGACAGTACTATCCCTAAGCAAGTGAGCCTTGACTGTATAAGTAGCTGAGCAAACCAGGGCAAGCAAGCTGCCAGCAATGTTCTCTTAAGTCTCTGCTTCAGTTCCTGCCTCTATGTGCATACCTCAAGTTCCTGCCCTGACTTTTCTTGATAGTGAACTATAACCTATAAGCCAAATAAACCCTTTCTTCTCCAAGTTCCTTTTATCACAGCAACAGAACTCCAGCCAGTACATGCAGAAATAAACATGAGATGTGCAAGTATTTCTGTGGTAGAATACAGAATCCTTTGGATATATGCCTAGAAGTGGTATAGCTGGAACATATGGTAATCTTAGTTTTCAGTTTTGGGAAGCCTCTCTAAAGATGTCCATAGTGGTTGCACCAGCTTACACTCCCACCAATAGTGAATAGAGGTTCTTTTCCCTTATAGCCTCATCAACATTTCTTGTCATTTGATATTGACCATTCTAACTGGAGTTTTAGGAATCTCAAAGAACATTTAATTTGCATTTTCCTGATGACTAAGGATGTTGAACACTTAAAATAACATTTATTATAATGGGATCATAGAAATGATTCAGCAGTTAAGAGCACTGGCTACTCTTGCTGAAGGACCAGAGTTCAATTCCTAGCACCTTCATTGTGGATCAAAAACCACCTCTATCTCCTTTCCCAGGGGATGTAACACTCTTTTCCAGCTTCTATGGGCACAAGGAATACATGTAGTCAAAAGACTCATACACATAAAATGAAAATAAATAAAGAAATTGCTATTTTCTCTTTTGAAAGTTGTGTGTTCCATATATCGATCCACTTGCTGGTCAGAGATTTTTATCATCTTTTTTGTAGCTCTATATATAATTCTTTCTGTTTCTTTGTTTGTTTTTTGAGACAAGGTTTCTCTATGTAAAAGCCCTGGCTGTCCTGGATCTTGCTTTGTACACTGGGCTGGCCTCAAAATCATGGAGATCCTCCTGCTTCTGCCTCCCAAGTGCTTGGATGGAAGCTAGGTGCCAACACTGCCTGATTTTTTCTTTTCTTTTTCTTTTTTTTTTTTTTGATATATAATTCTAAACATAACCCCTTGTCTAAAGTATACAAGCAATGATTTTAGCTCATTTTGTTCATTGTCTATTCATGCTGTTGATAGTTTTTTTGTGCTACGAAAATGCTTTTGAATTTCATATAGTCCCATTTGTCAATTCTTGGACAATTCTTGTTTTCTGTGTTATTGAAGTTCTATTCAGAAATACCCTATATGTACTTATATCCTGGCAGTTAACATCAACAGCTTTGGTATTCAAGTTTTTAAATTAAGGTTTTTGATCAAGTTCGTCTTGAATTTTATGCAAGGTAAGAAATACCATTCTAATTTCATTATTCTAAAAGTGGATTTCTAGTATTTATGGCTCCATTTATTGCATAAGTTAGAGCTTTATCAAAACTTGGTTCCACAGAAGTATATGCTTACCTTATTCTCTATGATATTCTATTGGCTTCTTTTATACTAGTACCCTGATGATGGCTTTGTCCTATTGGCTTTGTAGTATATTTTAAGATCAGGAGGTATGATACCTCTGGCTGTGCCCTTCCTCTATAAGTAGGTGTAAAATCTCTTTCTAGGAGACAAATTATTGCTCTTGTTTTTGCCAACTTCAGCCCTTTCCTTCTCCCAGCATGAGATTCTTGGGACATTCAAATTCCTTGAGGGCCAATGTCTCAATAGCCTGAGAGCCAAGGTGAAGGATAATTGTTTCTCATTAGAATATCTTCATTCTTACCAGAAAAATTCAAATTATACAATAAGAATTATTAATTAAATTAAATATATTTGAGAAATAATTGAATTTGAAATGTTTAAGAACATTCAGTTAAGAGGTGCTAATATTGAGAATATTTAATATAATAAACATAAGTTCATTTTATGTGTATAAACTGACTTACCTTAACAAATTTTGGATTTAAAAATTAAAGTTGTCATTTTTAGAATGATATGACTTTAATATTTATAGCTATACTTAGTAAAAATACATTTTAAACAAAATAATTATTAATAAGATATTTCTACATAGAATTAATTCCTATGTTTCAGTAAAAATACAAAAATAGAAATCTTAAAGCAGAGTTCAGGAGAGAAATATTTCATATGACTTCATTTTTAAAGGAAAAAGATTTATACTTTATGAAGAACCATAATATGAATTATATTATTTTAATAGGGTAAGGACAATATTAACATGTTTAAAGATTGGAATGAAAGAGGTGGCAGAGAGGATTAGAAAAGGCACAGCACACACACATACACACACACACACACACACACACACACACACACACACACACTTCCTCATCTCAAGGTATAACTTTCATTTTAAATGAGAGGATTAGAAAAAAGCAAGAGCTAAAGAGGCCCACAGAAATCCACAAAGATACCCCCACAAAAGACTGCTGGCAATGGTCGAGAGACAGCCGGGACTGACCTACTCTGGTGATGGGATGGCCAAACACCCTAATAGTTGTGCCAGAAACCCCATCCAAGTACTGAGGAATCTGGATGCAGACATCCACAGCTAGGCCCCTGGTGGAGTGCTGGCAGTCTAATTGGTGAGAAAGAGGAGGGTTTGTATGAGCGCGAATTGTTGAAACCAAGGTTGGATAAAGCACAGGGACAAGTGACCAAATGAATGGAAACACATGAACTATGAACCAAAGGCTGGGGACCCCCAACTGGATCAGGCCCTCTGAATAGGTGAGACAGTTGATTGGCTTGATCTGTTTGGGAGGCATCTAGGCAGTGGTACCAGGTCCTGGGCTCGTTGCATGAGTTAGCTGTTTGAAACCTGGGACTTATGCAGGGACGCTTGGCTCAATCTGGGGGGAGGGGACTGGATCTGCCTGGACTGAGTCTATCAGGTCGATCCCGGTCCTCAGAGGAGACCTTGATCTGGAGGAGGTGGGAATGGGGGGGTGGCTGGGGGGAAGGAGAGGGGGGCAGGAAGGGAGAGAACAAGGGAATCTGTGGCTATTATGTAGAACTGAATAGTATTGTAAAATAAATAAAAAAAATAAAAATAAAAAAAGCACACACACACACACACACACACACACACACACATACTGCCTTCTCTCAAGGTATCATCACTATCATTTTAAATGAGAGTTCATTAGGTCTGCACATTTTGAGAAAGTGGCAGTGAGTGAGGCTGTGACAAGAAGTTCTGCTGGTTTGATTTTTGTGGCTTGAGCTTTCTAGCCTAGAATCTAACCAGTGGACACTGAAAAGTACTTCTGATTACCTGAAGTGTTTCATTAATACAACAGGTCATTTTGAGAACCCTTACATTCTTATGTATTATAGAAGTATAAAAGCATTGAAAACAATTATTTAATATTTGTATATCAAAATAAAATAAAATAAAATCTTAAGTTTAAGTTACTCTTCCTCAGGCTACTAACTGGGATTATGGGTATATGCCACAATATAACTTTTATTAAAATATTTTAAATCTGGAATAGAATCTTAACTACAAATATCTCTTGTAAAGAGTAAGTATAACACAAAACCAAATATATCATCATTGATTCTTGTTTTTAGAGAAGTTTTGTTGCTGGAGGGCTTCACAGCCAGCATTGGAGACATATGCCTTTAAGACCTAGAGGGCTGTATCCATGAACACACAGAGATCTATGGGATTAAAGGTGTGCACCACCACCACCACCACACTCTGTCTATGGCTCTAATAGCTCTGACCCCCAGGCAACTTTACTTATTAACATACAGTTAAAATCACATTTCAGTACAATTAGAATACCACCACAAAGTTTATTTTCCCCTTACATGACATATCCACTAAAAGAAAAATATGCTAAGTTATACATATTGTATAACCTGTCTTGTATCTCATCAGCTAGTGAGATCATGTTTAGGGAATAGTTTTTGCTTTTCTTTGCCTCAGTCTTACTGACTTTTTCCTTTGCTAAATCAGATGAAATCAGACTCAAGGAGACTTGAGGCAGTTGAAGGTAAAAGTGTAAGACTCAATATTTTCTACCTCCATTCTGGACTCAAAGCTTCCAAAGGGAATGGCCAAGTGACACAGAGTAGGAAACAAGTGAGGAAGCAGGGAAAGATTTGATAAATTAACCTCTGATTGAAGACTTTTTCATGACTAACCCCAAAAAGAAATGGAAGTGTTACTTGAACATGTGTACCTACTTTCTCATAACCAGTCGAATAAGGATTTCCATAATCTATTGGAGATGATGGTGTCTAGGTCACCATGGCTGAGAACACATGTGAGCTTTTTGGTCAAAGTTCTCATCAGTTTAGAAGTTGTCATGAATTCTGTACAGTCTTTGGGTTCCACTATTTTCAAGGTTCCAATGTGGGTTGTAGAGACCTACATGATGCTGGAGAAAATATTAATACTAATGTAGAGGAGAAAGTCTAGTCACCATTCCTCAAAATAGCCAGATGTGTACATCTCTTCCCAGAACAGTTCAATTTTCCTTTCGTGGTGTAGATACTATGGTTTTACATATTATTTATAAACATGATCTTCCTATTCACTCTGCTCATATTTTTCCTTGCAATCCTTTTTGTGAGTTTATGAAGTCCACCTCTCTCTGATATTATCCAAAGCCACTCATATGTCCTTTGTGTGGAAAGTATTTAGCCGTAATAAATTCCAATAACTAGCACCATAGTTTCCATGAGGACATGTCTAAACTTTGTGTATCACATGCATCCCTTCTTGCATGTGTACAAACAGACAAAGCTCTAAATATTCTTCAGTTCCACAATGTACACATGTTCTTTTGATTTTTATCCAAACATCTTCACCAAGCTTGGTCTCCAAGACAGACATAATGAACTCACTGCTGCCCCACAGATGTACAGGAGCAGTCATGCCATAGAAATCTCCATGCTGGTCCCTATGGATTTCAATGTAACATTTATTTAAATTTATGTTTTATAACAACAATTTCCAATTTCATGGCTATTTGGGTCTGGGTTTAACATGTGGATAAAAGGTAGTGAGGGAATCTATCTGGCAGCCATTGTCCTAAACTAAGAATAGGAGACAAAACAGGCAATGAAAGACTGTATTACCTAAGATCAAACACCACCCTTAATATAGGCCTGGGTGATACAAATTGCATTTAACGAATGAACCTAGCCCTTGGAATGAATTTATGACTTCTGAATTTGGTAAGGTATCAGTGTATTGAATGCTGAATGATGTAGAAGAGCTGTTTAGATTGTAATTACATTTACAATGCAATTACCATGTCATCTGACCATTCTGTAAATAAACAAACAATAAATTGAAGGAATGGACAATGTATCATCTTTGATAGCTCTGTTTTCTAAAAGTGTAAAGTGCTATAAAGAGGAAGGAAATAGTAAAATAGTATACAAGATAAATGTCAACCATACTCCTAAGTATTTTTTTTTTTTTTTGATTTTTTGAGACAGGGTTTCTCTGTGTAGCTTTGTGCCTTTCCTGGGACTCACTTGCTAGCCCAGGCTGGCCTCAAACTCACAGAGATCCACCTGCCTCTGCCTCCCTCCTAAGTATTTTTAATGTTTATGTTTTAGTTTTGCAGAGAAGTCTTCCAGCTACTGCATAAAACATCACCCAATAAAACAGTAATCATACTCTGATGTTATTGTACCCAGTGATTCAGGCATTTGGAAAAAGTTCAAGAAGAATGATGAACTTCAGCTTTGTCATGTCTTGATGTAGGTAGACGTATCTACTGTTCCAGGCCTACTGATGTAGTTGGGCTCTTAGCTCAGGTTTCTTCTACAGAAGCATTTTTCATGAAACTGCTTGGCCTTTTTCTCAACATGGTTACTATGTTCTAAGAATAGCTGCAGAAGAACTTGATAGAAATGTGTTGTCATCTATGAATTAACATTAGAAATCACATGTCTTTATTTGGGTCAGAGTCACAAACCACTTTAATCAAGGAAAGAAGACATGGAAAACCACTGATACACGAGGACAACAGCTGAAGGAAAAATATTTTATAGTAAAACCAGCTGCGAAACTAGAAAAGGGTCTCTGTGAAATCTAGACCCTCTGACAGGCCTCAGCAAGAACTGAGGAAAGCCCTTACAAAGTTGGGTACTGTATCTGGTGACCTCAATTCAACACTCAGTTGTTTCTCCAATGAAATCATGCAAAAAAAAAACCCAATGTGCTCAAGACTTTGGAGGTGGTATCCCCAAGTAATCCTTGGGCCCATCTGCATCTCTCTGTCTCTTCTCCAATTCTGCTAATGACTTTGAGGCTCTCACCTTTCTATGAACTTTATCAAAATGCATGTGCACAAGGGAATTGGGCTGCTTTGCCAAGTTGTCCTCTCCTCTTTCAACTGCCTTGGAGATGAGACAATGGGTTAATTGAGGTAGCTACCTGCATCCAGGCCCTGCACAAACCTATCTCTCTGTTGTTTTTGGACTGCAGTCTAAGTAAACTGCCTCAAGAATTTTTTTTGGAAAAGTCTGCCAATATACAATTTTCCACCAAGGCTTTTGAGGAAAAAGCAAACTTCAGAGAATTGTTCATAAAAATGCAGTTTTAATGCATAAGCTACTTTGTAGATTATATCTTAGGTTTTATATATAGTACTAATATATAGAATATTTTATTTATAAATACATGTTACACATTTGCTTTTCTTTCATTGATGACACTATCTAACATGCATTGTATACATTGCTGGATTGTAATCATGTGCACCAATTCAGTTTATCTTGTAGAAGCAGCAGTTATGTCTTCATAACAGAACATAGCATACTGTGATGAAGCAATCTGAATTTATACATCTGCCCACTGCTCTCACACATGCCTGCACACATGAGCTCACACACACACCACAAAGCGAGAACATCATCCATGCTCAGTAATAGGATCAAAATACTACTCCAATGAGAGACTGTCTAGTGAGGAAAACTATTTCAGGAGCACTTGGGACTGATGACTTCTAGCTTGGATGACAGGTAAACATTTAGATCAGGGGCTGAGGATGCAAATATTTTCCAAATCTAGGACAGAAGCTGACTAGCCACAAGTGCATCAGAATCACATTGACCATGAGGACTCCATTCTTTATAACCTTTGCTTTAGATTCTTTGTACCAAAAATATGGACAAGCCATACAAGTGATGGTTAGGAGCTTGTTAGAGACAGACAATTCAATGCCCAAACCTAGGAGTGGGAAATTGTCATCTGAACACACATATACAAATGAGAATGTTTGGTAATGTTCTAGAATAACAATCTGAAGCCCGTTCCCATATTCACTATTACAAACACCGTCATTTCCCCATGTTCTTCCCTCAAAGAGAAAGTTAAGAGAAAGTGTTTCTAAATCAAATTGTTCAATCTTTCCATTTTTTTGTGTTCACATGAATCATCTGAAAATATTGCTTGAAGGTGTGTTCTTTTGATAAGATCTGGGGTATTAATAAATATGGCCTCTTCCTAATGGTGTTACTGCCGATTTCCTGTAGACTGCTCTTGTTTTCAAATATCTAACCATCCACAATAATGAAGAAATGATGATAGGAAAAAATCCCATATGCAACAACAACACAGTCCCAGAGTATTTTGCAAAATGTCCAACAAACACACAAAGTCTACATAAAGTATTAGAAACAGGTGTTTGAATCAATAGAAACAAAAGCATGAAATGAGGAAATCATGTTAATTTTGTTGATGCTGGCCACATTCCTTTTTTAAAATTCTTTTTATCATTACATCAACATGCTTTGCATGGGGTTGGGAATCCATCATGGATGGAGATTGCATTAATTCAAAGGAAATCTGATATGAAACTAAGATGAAACCATTAACACTTGTCACTAGGGATTATCTTTAGTTTTACTATATGTATAAAACTCAACAGAAATCATTACAACCTACTATATCACTCACAGTGAATCTTTAGGATACTCAAGTGTTATTTAAAAAGCACCCATGCATGCATGCCTGTGTTTAATTTTAGTTTTGACCATTAATCACAATCTTTGGTTGGGGTCCTCATGGTGTGAAAGAGGAACCAAGACATTAAAAGAGTGACTTGTCACAGAAATTCAAAGACCAATAACATTTCTCAGCATCTTGGGAATTTGCGTCATTATTTTCCTGAAGCTACTCTTAAAACCAAGCTGACTTGCCCATTGCACTTTCTCATTTCTTAGTCACCTAACCTTGCCCCCCCCCCCACCAACACAACTCTGTGTGACTGGAGTTTCTTTTATAACCTCAGTTCTATCCACTGGCTTGCAACCTACACATGGATTTGTATATGTTATCCATGTTTTCTTTTTGTTATTGTTATTTGTTTGCTTGTTTTACACTGGATATAAATGTGTGAATTCCTCAGGCTAATAAAAAAGCAAATGTTAGCATCCAGTATTCTAAAGTGTTGTTAAATTAAACACTTAAAAATTTATGTTTAACTCTGTAAAAATGGACGTCAATGATCAGAAAAGAAGGAAAAGAAGGAGCTAATACTGTGTCAGCTTGTGCCATCTAAACTTCAGAGTCCCTTAAAGGGACTGTAGGTAATGCTACCCTACATTAAAATACAATGATATTTGTTGAGTATGTCAAACAATTTTTGACTTATAAAGAAGGGGTGTACACAACTACATTTATGTGTGTAACAAGATAAACTCGGCTAAGACGTTCTAGGGCATTGATATTTCCATCTGAAGAGGAAGAAGAAGCAAGAGCATTGATTGTGAAATCTCTGCAGATAGAAACTACTTCCAATTAAAGGACAGATCATATGCAGAGAGTGTCTTATACATTACTTCATTGGCTGTGGGGGTCCACAGAGACTCCATAGTGAGGCCTTATTCCATCTTGACTTGGTCAGAGAGCCTGAGTTTGCTTTGCCTCACTAGACTGCATAATAGGATGTTTTGGCCAAAGGTGTGGTTACCAGGTGTCTTATACTTGAAGACCTAATTACAAGATGCTTTGACATAGGTGTGATTATCAGGTATTTTGAAAATTAAGGAAGGGTCTACACTTGTTTGTACTTTGTACCTTGACTTTGAAAATGGGAGGTCTTTTGCCTTTCCTCTTTGCTGGTGTATAAAAAGCCCATTAGGAATAAACTTGAGGCAACTGGTTATTGACCCAGAGCACCACCACCACCACCACCACCACCACCGCCAATGCTATCCTGTGTCTATCTTTTTCTTTGTCTCTATTTTTCATATCTATTATTTCTTAATCTTCTCTCCTCCCTTCAAGGAAGATTTGATAGTCAGCTGAGCCCTGACAATTGGCAAAGGACTTAGGCTACTAAGTTATTTCAGTTTTATACTTCTTACTCTTTAATTGTGAAACCTACACTCAGTCTTTCAAACACTAATGCAGAATTCATGACTTCTTAAGTTCATTCATGACTGCAGGCTTTCTACCAACAATCTTGTTTCTATAATAACACCATGAATCTATCCATCAAATCAAGTTTCCACTTCTGCTAAAAGCTTTATGGTGTCTGCCTGAACTATGTCCTTTAAAATAACATGTGGCATCTTGGACTTGCTATTCACTAGCTGTAAATGTTCTTTTCATGTTTCAGTGATGAGTTATACACATTGTCCTATCAGATATGGATAGCCATTGTAGAATAGGTGATTGAGTAGACTACAGGTATTGTGGAATAATTTTTTTGAACACTCTGAATATTTGTCACTCAGATTGGCTTAATAAAAAGCTGAATGGCCAAGAGCTAGGCAGAGAGGACACTGGGAAGAAGAAGGGCGGAGACATGGGAGTCACCAGCCAGGCATGGAGGAAGCAGGAAAGCAGCATGGACAGTAAAGGTAATAAAGCCATAAGGCAGAAAGTAAATTAATAGAAATGGGTTAACTTAAGTTATAAGAGCTAGTTAGAAACAAGCTGAGCTTTCATAATTAAAAGAAGTCTCTGTGTGGTTATTTGGGAGCTGGCTCTAGGGACAGAAATATCTTCCTACACATTTGGAAACAAGGACATAGTATATTAAGGAACAATAGTAGGTAAATCAGAAATCTCCTTTACTATGAAAGATACACCATAGATGCAAGTTTGCAAGTTATTTTATTATTATTATTATTATTATTATTATTATTATTATTTTGGTTTTTCGAGACAGGGTTTCTCTGTGTAGCTTTGCGCCTTTCCTGGAACTCGCTTTGGAGACCAGGCTGGCCTCAAACTCACAAAGATCCACCTGCCTCTGCCTCCCAAGTGCTGGGATTAAAGGCGTGTGCCACCACCGCCCAGCGATGGAAGTTATTTTTAGAATATTCAAAATTAATCTATATCATATCATTCTCATATATCATGTTCCTTTGTTAACATTTTTCATGGTACTAAAGCATTACATGAAGACATAAGATTTCTCAATCTTTGCTCTCTGTATATACAAAAGTAATTCATTTATTTAGGGGCATAGACACAGCCAGTAAATGTACTTCTATTTGATTTGGTGACTCCTTATAGCATGTTGTTGAAACAACATGTTTACTTGTGTGTAGATAAGAAAAAACACAGGTGCTCTAAGTTAGAATTTTGTAAACATATGATTGCTTTTTATTTTTTAGAAGACCTGTTCTATTTTTACTTGTGTGTAAGTGTGTGTGTGTGTGTGTGTGTGTGTGTGTGTGTGTGTGTGTGTACATACACATATGTGTATACATAATAGCCAGAAAAGGGATCGCCTGGTGCTGAAGTTACAGGTAGTTGTAAGCTGCCCTACATGGGTGCTAAGAACTGAACATGTATTATCTACAAGAACAGTAAGCTCTCTTAACCTCTGAGCCATCTTTCCAGCCCCATGAGTTATTTTCTTTTATTGTTTCTTTTTATTTATTTTTTGAGATAATAGTATGATAAATCATTTCCCTTCCCTTTTATCCCTCTAAAGCTCTCATATACCCCTCCTCTCCTTGCTTTCTTTCAAATTTATGGCCTCTTTTTTCAGTATCCTTTTCTTCCTTCCTTCCTTCCTTCCTTCCTTCCTTCCTTCCTTCCTTCCTTCCTTCCTCCCTTCCTCCCTCCCTCCCTCCCTCCTCCCTCTCTCTCTCTCTCTCCTCCCTCTCTCTCTCTCTCTCTCTCTCTCTCTCTCTCTCCCTCTCTCTCTCTCTCTCTCTCTCTCTCTCTCTCTCTCTCTCTCACACACACACACACACACACACATTTATTTCTAAATACACAGCTACAATCTGCTCAGTCTGTATAATGTTACTTGTATTTATGTTTTTTTGGCTTGACCATTTGGTGTTGAATAAACAAATTGGTGTTTTCTTTCCTGGGTAAGACGACTTCTATTCTCAGCATTCCTTAGTTGTCTGTAGTTCTTCATATAGGCTTTTTGATTACCTTCCCTGTCCATGTTAGCATGCCCATGTTTATCTCAGATTTAGGCAGTCATGTTGGTAAGACTTTATGAGTGTGGCTTCTGACATTCATTGGAGACACAATCTCACAGCAAACTCCCTGATCCTCTGGCTCTTACAGTCTTTCTGGCCCCTCTTCTTCAACGATCCCAGAACCTTCAGTGTGATATTTGTATTGTACATGTATTGTATCCTTTGAGACAGAGATTCACAACTCTGCATATTGATGGTTGTAGTTTTCTGTAATCATCTCCCTCTGCTGAAGAAAGTTTTCTTTATTTAGAGTTGAGGATTACATTCATCTGTGGATATAAGGACAAATATTTATATTTTACTTAAGGATTATTCTAGTTTAGTAAACTAGGGTTTGTATGTTCTTCTCCATGAGTGATTCTTTTTTTAAAGTGACTGTTGTTAACAATCATTCATGACAAAAGGTCTCCTACCAAAGTTCCCCAGGACAAACATGAAATACAATGCAATTTAAGAATCCTGAAGACCAGGGACAGTCACAGGCAGCATTCTTACTTCTGAGGCTGTGTTAGCAGCTTTCTTTGCATTCATATGAAAGATCAAATGTAAGAGCCAGCAAAAACCTTTTCTTTTGCTGTTAAACTTCACCTTCTAGGATTTGATTTTGTTACTATTGTATATTATAGAGGAAAATAGACCTTTTAGGAAAATACATCTAATATATACCAAGAAAGTGCAATGCTGAGGGCTAGGCATTTTTAATGTATATTTCTATGAAAATAACATTTTAAATGTTGGGGAACAATATCAAGAGGTGTGATAATACTTTTGAACCATGTATTTTATAATCCAGGAATACAGACCACATCTCCATGCGTAAGGCTTTGCTTATATATCATTTAAAAGGCTTGCATTCATGCTGGAACTCAGCCCAGAGAATGAGGTTACAAGAAAACATTAGCTACCTTGTGGCATCGAGCTCCTTAGCTAGAGGAAAAAAAAGAAAATACAGACTTGGAACTCTGTGCCAATCTGCTGTTAAGTCTTTGGTAATATTTACACATGATAAACAGCCACAGTAAGACTACAGAATAGTAGCATCCAACAAGTCTCTCAAATAATAAAGTTAACAATCTTTTTGAAACTTTTAGCTACTCCTAACATTTTTTACTTTCTTTTTATTTACTTTGTGTGTCTTCTACATCCTGTATCTGGATCCTGTTCATTCCCCAATCCCTTAGCTTCTGCTCTCTGCCCCTTTCACCCCCCAACCCCCAAATAAAACATTTAAGAGAAAAAGAAAAAAATGGAGATGCATTAAAAATCTCATTATGGAACCTGCAGTGTGACACAGTGAGTCATGCAGTAAACCCTTTGTCCATATATCTTTATTTGCAAGTGTTCATTGCAAAGAGTCATTGGTCTGTTTTGCAGCCTCTGGTTTCTACTACACTGTTGATTCTGGGTCCTCACTAGGACTCTTCTTGGATATCCTGTTGTTGCCCCGTGTTGTGGAGATTTATATCTTTGGGTCTGTGGGTCAGGTTCCTTCACATGCTCCAGCAGATCATAAATGGGACGGATGGATATTGATGCAGGCCAAATCATAACCCTGGTTCTGAGCTTGGGCAGCTGCAGGGTTGGTCTACCGCCCTGTTCTCCCCTGTCGTCAACACCAGGGTGAGCTCTCCATCATTGCCCCAGCTAATTTACCTCTTACAGCCATGAGCAAAAGGTGGGGCCAGTTCTCCTGCTTGCATACCCTTCAGGTCCACTCTCCCACATCTGCATCATCAGGGCCAGCTCTATCATGTTGCCCAGGTGATGTACAGGAGTCACTCTCCCAAATGCTGCAGCTGGTAAGGGGCAGGGACAGCTCTCCCACTCTTATGACCCTAGGGCTAGCTCCCCACCTGTCTCAGGCATTGATGGGCAGGGAGTGGGGGTGGGGGAAAGGACAGCATCTCTCCTCTGACCATGTTGCCACATGTCAAATTAGTAATAAGGACAGCTCTCCCATGCTCACCAATTTGGGGCTGGCTCACCCACACCTGCACTAACAAGGTTGGCTATATTGTGTTGCTCAGGTTAGATGCAGGGCCTGCTCTCCCAAATGTTGTAGCTGGTGGGGGTTAGGGACAGCTCTTCTACTCTTATGACCATAAGGCCAGTTCTTCCATCTGCCTTTGGTGTTGATATGGATGGGCATCTTTTCCCTGCCAATAGTCCTAACAATTGTGATTTAAAACTCAGAAAGATGTGCTTTGCACATTCAAATTTAAGCAGTTGCATTGTAGATATAAATATCGACAAGGCAGTTAAATATTTTTACAATCAGAATGCAGGCCCAATAAGCCATGGAAAGCAAGTTAGTAAGCATCGCTCCTCCATGGCCTCTGTATCAGTTTCTGCCTCCAGGTTTGTGCCTTGAGTTCCTGACTTTCTTCACTGATAGACTGTGATACAGAACTGCAAGCTAAAATAAACTCTTTCATCCACCAGTTGCTTTTAAAGGTCATGGTGCTTTGTCATAGCAATAGAAACCCTAAGACCTGCTTAATTCCTCATTCTAGGATTTTGTCTGACTTGACCCTGTACAAGTCTTGTGCATTCGCTCATAGTCTCTGTAATTTCATATGTGCATCAGCCCTGTTTTATCTAGAAAATACCATTCCTTCAAATCATCATCTACCACCTCTGGATATTTACAATCTTTCTGCCTCTTTTCTTGCATGCATCCCTGGACCTTGAGGAGAAGGGTATAATAAAGGCATCCCATTTGTGACTGAGTTCTCCAAAGTGTCTCACTCTCTGCGAATTGTCTAGTTGTGTGTCTATGTGTTAATTAACATCTATTTCAAGAAAAAAAATTATCTGATTGAGTGATGCACTAATCTATGGGAATAGCAATGTGCCATTAGGAGTCATTTTATTGCTATGTTCTTTTAGTAGACTAATAGTAGTTGGTTTCCCCCTAGAGCTATAACATATCTAGTGTCAGGTTCTTGGTCACTTTAGCAATGGCAAGTGCAGGGTGTTTACCCACAACCCCACAGTTCCCGAGTTTTCTTGAGTGACAGTAGCAGAAAATATTAGATAGAAGGATTTAGAATGAGGAGATAAACAGATATAAAATACAGGATAGTCTCAAGAGGGCCTGGAACCTATTCCAATGAGCCCTGACTGTCTCTGCCTTAAGGTATTTATAGAAATGCCAAGGGTTGGAGCAAAAGTCCTTCCCCCAGCACAGCCAAGTACAGATCATCTTAGACACCTGTACTCAGGCCTGTGGTCCCCTAATCCTCTCTATGCAGACCTGCTGGGTAAAACAACCAGGAACCTGAAAACTGGCTCCAACAGTTAGGTATGTATTCCTTTGTAGCTGAAGTTTTCCTGTGTACCACCTGGCCCATGGTCAGGACAAATCTCTCTCACCCACCAGTCCTACAGCTGATTGGACCCAAGTAAACACACAGAGGCTTATATTAATTAAAACTGTATGGCCTATTGGCTCAGGCTTCTCACTAGCTAGATCTTATCTCTTAAATTAACCTGTTTCTATAAATCTATACTTTGCCACATGGCTCATGGCTTACTGGTATCTTTACATCTCGCTTCTCATGGCAGCGGCTGGGAGTGTTCTGACTCAGCCTTCCTGTTCCCACAATTCTCCTCTCTGCTTATCTTACCTATACTATACTTCCTTCCTGGCTACTGGCCAGTCCGCATTTTATGTATCAACCAAATCAGAGCAACACACATTCACAGCATATAGAAAGATATCTCCAGCATTCTTTCTCATAGAGTGGTTATTCAATCTAATAAAAATGATTGGTAAATACCACACTATTCATGCCACTCTAGCACCAGTGGGCATATCTTTCAGGCAGGTCCCTATTGTATATGGTAGCTTGAAGGGCTTATAGCTGGGTAAAACTAATGATTGCTTTTCTCCTCTGGCAGCATGTCTAACAACTTTGAGCACTATGAATGCTAGTCACTAGGGATGAAGCTTCTAGTTGAGTATCAGCTTGATTTGTCTACATCTGTGACATAAGTTTGTGGTATCCTCAATGAAAGGGTCATACCATCAAGTTGTGCAATGACTAATAGCTCTGGCAATAGCCTCTAGTGTTTAGGGAATGTCTATGAAACCCTTTGCCTAATGACTCTGAAGGATATAATCCATTCTATCCTGGTGGTTTTATTTGGTAGCATATGATATCTAGCTGGGGTACTGTCTCCCTCATTATATTATAACTCCATATAAACTACTTCTACAGTAGTAGGCTTCCATATGCTAATTCAAAGGCCTTTAGTGTTAGTTATCCCTCTCCATATTCCCTCCTCTGCCCTGTCCTTCCATCCTCCACCTCATATGATCCTCCCATATACATGTATAAAATTCTCAAAAACAAATTTTTATTTAATTTTTAAATGTTTTTATTTATTTTGAGTATGTCATAGAATATATTTTTATTATATTCTTTCCCCCTCCCACAATTCCTCCCAGATTCCACCTACTCACCCAACTTCATGTTATTTTTCTTTTTGAAGCAAGCAAACAAACAAAACAAAAGAACAACAACAAAAACTACAAGTCTGATTTGTGTTGCCCAACCTCTCAGAAGCTTGGTGCCTGTCTGAGACTGTGACTGATGAGTATTAGTCCACTAAAGAAATTCAATCCCGCCAGGCGTTGGTGGCACACGCCTTTAATCCCAGCACTCGGGAGAGCCAGGCGGATCTCTGTGAGTTCGAGGCCAGCCTGGGCTACCAAGTGAGCTCCAGGAAAGGCGCAAAGCTACACAGAGAAACCCTATCTCGAAAAACCAAAAAAAGAAAAAAAAAAAAAGAAATTCAATCCCTTCAGAACACTATATTCTATTCACCTTCCTTGGAAGATTCAAAGAACAAATTTAACCAATAAAAAATAACAGTATTTGACTTCAGAAATTGTGAATAACTTATATAGTAATTTCCTCTGGATTAAAACATTGCTTCCTGGAGGGAAGCTCACTAAGACTTAGGGAGTGCCTTACTGCCCTTTCTGTATATCTTGATCAATAACTATCTAATTGAATGCAATACTTGCTTAACAGCAAGAATTTTTATATCTGATACTGTAATTGTAGCCCACTACCTGTAGCTGGTCCGACCACAGGCCCTAGAGAAGAATCTATGACTTCCAGTTTCCTAAACCAGTTATCTTTCTAAAAACATTCTAAAAAATGAATCCTATTGTAGCTTGAGTTTTTCCGCCTTGCCCACAGTCAGGACAAATCTTTGTCACCCGCCAGTCCCACAGCCGCTCAGACCCAACCAAGTAAACACAGAAACTTATATTGCTTTCAAACTGTATGGCTGTGGCAGGCTTCTTGTTAACTATTCTTATATCTTAAAGTAACGCATTTCTACAAATCTATACCTCGCCACGTGGCTGGTGGCTTATCGGCGTCTTCACATGCTGCTGGTCATGGCGGCGGCTGCTGTGTTTCTGGTCATGGCGGCAGCTGCAGCCAGTCCTTCTGCCTTCTTGTCCTTTTATTTCTCCTCTCTGTTAGTCCCGCCTATCCTTCCTGCCTAGCCACAGCCGATCAGGTTTTATTTATTAATCAATCAGAACAACTTGACATACAGACCATCCCCCAGCACAGCCAAGTGCAGACCATCTCAAACACCTGCACTCAGGCCCATGGTCCTAATCATCCTCTATACGGACCTGCTGGGTAAAGCCACGAGGAACCTGAGAACGGGCTCCCACAGGACATACAGAACATCCCACAGCATCCTATACCCACAGGTAAGTGTAGCTCTGATCCCTCATCAATGTAGCTTCTTTATGCAACTGACAGAGACCATTATAGAAATGTACAGATGGTCAAAATGCAGAGAATAAGTAACTGTGGATTGTCCAACTCCAACTGATACATCTACAACACAACACCTACACCTGAAGGCTCAGAAAACTTTACAGAAGTAGGGGGCAGAGATTGTAAGAGATAGAGGACCAGGACATCTGCTGTGAGACAATTGTCTTCTACCTATACAGGAAAGCTGCAGTCATGAAATTTCAACAATAAAGTTGTCTAAACAAGACCTGTACAATGATACCACCAGTGGGTGTGCTGACATGGATGAGGGAAATCTCACAAAGAACCACATGTAATGGAGAACTACAGGCAACTGATA